>NW_027454342.1:0-82500 GCF_040206685.1 Ascaphus truei
CTCCTCCCCAGGCCCAATACCCCCCAACACCCTCCTCCCCAGGCCCAGTACTCCCAAATAACCCCCTCCCACGGCTCAACCATTAGTGTATATGTTACTGTCTGATAGTTACTGTGTTTGTGTAACCATTAGTGTGTGTGTGTCGGAGTGAGTGCGTGATACTGTCTGATAGTTACTGTGTGTGCGTGTGTAATTAACCATTAGTGTGTGTGTATCGGAGTGAGTGTGTGTTACTGTCTGTTCGTTACTGTGTGTGTATGTAATCATTAGTGTGTGTGTATCGGAGTGTGTGTTACTGTCTGATAGTCACTGTGTGTGTGTGTGTTTGTAAATCATAATGAGAAATGGATTTTGTCTTATATCACAGTGTGTGTCTGTGCTAAGCTGCCGTATTGTGGCTGTGTTTGCACAAGTGTATCAATCTGTGCTATTTTAGTGTGTGTGTGAGAATATTACTGATTGTGCATTTGTATTTTAGGAGCAGGAATCTGTGTGTGTGTGTGTGTGTGTGTGTGGTGTGTGTGTGTGTGTGTGTGTGTGTGTGTGTATAAAACCGAAACATTGTGCCAATAATATAAATATATATACACACACACACACATACTTGTGTGTTTATGTATATACTAGCTGAGAGCACCGGCGTTGCCCGGGATGTTTGTGGTGTGGGGGTGGCATTTGGGTGGTTGGGTGGGGAGTGGTCCACGCGGCCCATGGCGGTGTGCGGTGGTACTGCTGCTGTGGCTGTACTGATGGTGATTGTATCGGGGTGCTGATTTGGGAGGGTTTGGTGTTGATGTGGGGATGCGGATGTGGGGGTGCTGATGTGGGTGTGGCGATGGGGAGGTGCGAAGGTACTAATGTGTGGGTGATGGTGTTGATGGGGGCTGGGAATGGCGGGGGGCCGAGGATACCGGTTGTGCTGATGTGGTGGTGCTGGGGATACCGTCTGTGTGTCTGTGTCTATGTGTGATATATATATATATATATATATATATATATATATATATATATATATATATATATATATATATATATATATATATATATATATTCATGTAGAGGTATCAGTACCGTGTTAGCCGAGCTTCAATAATCAAAAAATAAATAGATGATACCGTTCTGTGGCTAACGAAATGCTTTTATTTGTGCGAGCTTTCGAGATATATATATATATATATATATATATATATATATATAGTGCTATTTTAGTGTGATTGTGTGAGAATATTACTGATTGTGCATTTGTATTTTAGGAGCAGGAATCTGTGTGTGTGTGTGTGTGTGTGTGTGTGTGTGTGTGTGTGTGTGTGTGTGTGTGTGTGTGTGTGTGTGTGTGTGTGTGTGTGTGTGTGTGTGTGTATATAAAACCGAAACATTGTGCCAATAATATAAATATATATACAGGCAGTCCTCGTTTTACAACGCTTCGCTTTACAACGAATGGCTTATCCAACGCTATGCAATGCATACCTATATTCATTTTTACAACGCCAAAACGGCTTATCCAACGCTCTTACGACGATTTGCAACGTTGTGTATGTGTGTATATATGTACACATTCACATAAACAACGTTGCAAAGCGTCGTAAGAGCGTATATATATATAATATTATACTTTATAATATATTATACTACAGTATATAATATATTATTTATTATGTTATATTATATATATAATACCGTATATACACTATATAATTTATGTGTGTGCTGCATATCTTGTTGCCTGCATAAAATATTTGGTGTATTTTAGTGTTAAAAATGCCTTCAGGAACGGAACCTTTCATTTAAACAGTTTTCCTATGGAAAAACGTGTTTCGCTTTACAACGTTTCGCTTTACAACGCATTTTGAGTAACACATTGTGTCGGATAACCGAGGACTGCCTGTATACACACACACACACACACACACACACACACACACACACACACACACACACACACACACACACACACACACACACACGTGTGTTTATGTATATACTAGCTGATAAACCGGCGTTGCCCGTGATTGCTGGGGCGCGGGCGTGGAGAGGAGGGGAAGGGCAGGGAGGAGGGCGAAGGGCAGGGAGGAGGGCGAAGGGCAGGGAGGGGGCGAAGGGCAGGGAGGGGGGGCGAAGGACAGGGAGGGGGGCGGGGAGGGGGGCGAAGGGCGGGGAAGGGGGGCGAAGGCCAGGGAAGGGGGCGAAGGGCAGGGAGGGGGGCGAAGGGCAGGGAGGGGGGCGAAGGGCAGGGAGGGGGCGAAGGGCAGGGAGGGGGGCGAAGGACAGGGAGGGGGGCGAAGGGCGGGGAGGGGGGCGAAGGGCGGGGAGGGGGGCGAAGGGCGGGGAGGGGGGCGAAGGGCAGGGAAGGGGGCGAAGGGCAGGGAGGGGGTGAAGGGCAGGGAGGGGGGGCGAAGGACGGGGAGGGGGGCGAAGGGCGGGGAGGAGGGCGAAGGGCAGGGAGGGGGCGAAGGGCAGGGAGGGGGGGCGAAGGACAGGGAGGGGGGCGAAGGGCGGGGAGGGGGGCGAAGGGCGGGGAGTGGGGGCGAAGGGCGGGGAGGGGGGCGAAGGGCAGGGAAGGGGGCGAAGGGCAGGGAGGGGGGCGAAGGGCAGGGAGGGGGGGGGAAGGGCAGGGAGGGGGGCGAAGGGCAGGGAGGGGGCGAAGGGCAGGGAGCGGGCGAAAGGCAGGGAGGGGGGGCGAAGGGCAGGGAGGGGGGCGAAGGGCAGGGAGGGGGGGGCGAAGGGCAGGGAGGGGGGGCAAAGGGCAGGGAGGGGGGGCAAAGAGCAGGGAGGGGGGGGCGAAGGGCAGGGAGGGGGGGGGCGAAGGGCAGGGAGGGGGGGGGCGAAGGGCAGGGAGGGGGGGGCGAAGGGCAGGGAGGGGGGGGCGAAGGGCAGGGAGGGGGGGGCGAAGGGCAGGGAGGGAGGGGGCGAAGGGCAGGGAGGGGGGTGGGGCGAAGGGCAGGGAGGGGGGGTGGGGCGAAGGGCAGGGAGGGGGGGTGGGGCGAAGGGCAGGGAGGGGGGGTGGGGCGAAGGGCAGGGAGGGGGGGTGGGGCGAAGGGCAGGGAGGGGGGGGTGGGGCGAAGGGCAGGGAGGGGGGGGTGGGGCGAAGGGCAGGGAGGGGGGGTGGGGCGAAGGCAGGGAGGGGGGGAGAAGGGCGGGGAGAAGGGCGGGGAGAAGGGCAGGGAGGGGGGGTAGGGCAGGGAGAAGGGCAGGGAGGGGGGGTAGGGCGGGGAGAAGGGTAGGGCGGGGAGAAGGGCAGGGGGGGGGTAGGGCGGGGAGAAGGGCAGGGAGGGAGGGCGGGGAGAAGGGCAGGGAGGGAGGGCGGGGAGAAGGGCAGGGAGGGAGGGCGGGGAGAAGGGCAGGGAGGGGGGGCGGGGCGAAGGGCAGGGAGGGGGGGTGGGGCGAAGGGCAGGGAGGGGGGGTGGGGCAAAGGGCAGGGAGGGGGGGTGGGGCGAAGGGCAGGGGGGGGGTGGGGCGAAGGGCAGGGAGGGGGGGGTGGGGCGAAGGGCAGGGAGGGGGGGGTGGGGCGAAGGGCAGGTAGGGGGGGGTGGGGCGAAGGGCAGGGAGGGGGGGGTGGGGCGAAGGGCAGGGAGGGGGGGGGTGGGGCGAAGGGGAGAGAGGGGGGTGGGGCGAAGGGCAGGGAGGGGGGGGGTGGGGCGAAGGGCAGGGAGGGGGGGTGGGGTGAAGGGCAGGGAGGGGGGGGGTGGGGCGAAGGGCAGGGAGGGGGGGGTGGGGCGAAGGGCAGGGAGGGGGGGGGTGGGGCGAAGGGCAGGGAGGGGGGGGGTGGAGCGAAGGCAGGGAGGGGGGGGTAGGGCGAAGGGCAGGGAGGGGGGTGGGGCGAAGGGCAGGGAGGGGTGGGGCGAAGGGCAGGGAGGGGGGGTGGGGCGAAGGGCAGGGAGGGGGGGGGTGGGGCGAAGGGCAGGGAGGGGGGGGGTGGGGCGAAGGGCAGGGAGGGGGGGTGGGGCGAAGGGCAGGGAGGGGGGTGGGGCGAAGGGCAGGAGGGGGGGGGCGAAGGGCAGGGAGGGGGGGGGCGAAGGGCAGGGAGGGGGGGGGGGCGAAGGGCAGGGAGGGGGGGGCGAAGGGCAGGGAGGGGGGGGGGCGAAGGGCAGGGAGGGGGGGGGGGCGAAGGGCAGGGAGGGGGGGGGCGAAGGGCAGGGAGGGGGGGTGGGGCGAAGGGCAGGGAGGGGGGGTGGGGCGAAGGGCAGGGAGGGGTGGGGCGAAGGGCAGGGAGGGGTGGGGCGAAGGGCAGGGAGGGGGGGTGGGGCGAAGGGCAGGGAGGGGGGGGTGGGGCGAAGGGCAGGGAGGGGGGGTGGGGCGAAGGGCAGGGAGGGGGGGTGGGGCGAAGGGCAGGGAGGGGGGGGGGCGAAGGGCAGGGAGGGGGGGTGGGGCGAAGGGCAGGGAGGGGGGGTGGGGCGAAGGGCAGGGAGGGGTGGGGCGAAGGGCAGGGAGGGGTGGGGCGAAGGGCAGGGAGGGGGGGGTGGGGCGAAGGGCAGGGAGGGGGGGGTGGGGCGAAGGGCAGGGAGGGGGGGGTGGGGCGAAGGGCAGGGGGGGGGTGGGGCAAAGGGCAGGGAGGGGGGGGGCAAAGGCAGGGAGGGGGGGGGCAAAGGGCAGGAGGGGGGGGGCAAAGGGCAGGGAGGGGGGGGCAAAGGGCAGGGAGGGGGGGTGGGGCGAAGAGCAGGGAGGGGGGGGTGGGGCGAAGAGCAGGGAGGGGGGGGTGGGCGAAGAGCAGGGAGGGGGGGTGGGGCAAAGAGCAGGGAGTGGGGGGGTGGCGAAGGGCAGGGAGGGGTGGGGCGAAGGGCAGGGAGGGGGGGGTGGGGCGAAGGGCAGGGAGGGGGGGGTGGGGCGAAGGGCAGGGAGGGGGGGTGGGGCAAAGGGCAGGGGAGGGGGGGTGGGGCAAAGGGCAGGGAGGGGGGGGGGGCAAAGGGCAGGGAGGGGGGGGGGCAAAGGGCAGGGAGGGGGGGTGGGGCGAAGAGCAGGGAGGGGGGGTGGGGCGAAGAGCAGGGAGGGGGGGGTGTGGCGAAGGGCAGGGAGGGGGGGGTGGGGCGAAGGGCAGGGAGGGGGGAGGGGCGAAGGGCAGGGAGGGGGGGTGGGGCGAAGGGCAGGGAGGGGTGGGGCGAAGGGCAGGGAGGGGTGGGGCGAAGGGCAGGGAGGAGGGGGTGGGGCGAAGGGCAGGGAGGAGGGGGTGGGGCGAAGGGCGAGGGAGGAGGGGGTGGGGCGAAGGGCAGGGAGGAGGGGGTGGGGCGAAGGGCAGGGAGGGGTGGGGCGAAGGGCAGGGAGGGGTGGGGCGAAGGGCAGGGAGGGGGGGGTGGGGCGAAGGGCAGGGAGGGGGGGGTGGGGCGAAGGCAGGGAGGGGGGGTGGGGCGAAGGGCAGGGAGGGGGGGGTGGGGCGAAGGGCAGGGAGGGGGGGTGGGGCGAAGGGCAGGGAGGGGGGGTGGGGCGAAGGGCAGGGAGGGGGGGTGGGCAAAGGGGAGGGGGGTGGGGCAAAGGGCAGGGAGGGGGTGGGGCAAAGGGCAGGGAGGGGGGGGGGCAAAGGGCAGGGAGGGGGGGGGGGCAAAGGGCAGGGAGGGGGGGGGGGCAAAGGGCAGGGAGGGGGGGGGCAAAGGGCAGGGAGGGGGGGGGCAAAGGGCAGGGAGGGGGGGGGCAAAGGGCAGGGAGGGGGGGGGCAAAGGGCAGGGAGGGGGGGTGGGGCAAAGAGCAGGGAGGGGGGGTGGGGCGAAGAGCAGGGAGGGGGGGGGTGGGGCGAAGAGCAGGGAGGGGGGGGTGGGGCGAAGAGCAGGGAGGGGGGGTGGGGCGAAGAGCAGGGAGGGGGGGGTGGGGCGAAGAGCAGGGAGGGGGGTGTGGCGAAGGGCAGGGAGGGGGGGGTGGGGCGAAGGGCAGGGAGGGGGGGGGGCGAAGGGCAGGGAGGGGGGGGGGGGCGAAGGGAAGGGAGGGGGGGGTGGGCGAAGGGCAGGGAGGGGGGGGGGCGAAGGGCAGGGAGGGGGGGGGGCGAAGGGCAGGGAGGGGGGGGGGGCGAAGGGCAGGGAGGGGGGGGGGCGAAGGGCAGGGAGGGGGGGGGCGAAGGGCAGGGAGGGGGGCGAAGGGCAGGGGGGGGCGAATGGCAGGGGAGGGGGGGGGCGAATGGCAGGGAGGGGGGGGCGAAGGGCAGGGAGGGGGGGGGCGAAGGGCAGGGAGGGGGGGGGCGAAGGGCAGGGAGGGGGGGGTCGAAGGGCAGGGAGGGGGGGGGCGAAGGGCAGGGAGGGGGGGCGAAGGGCAGGGAGGGGGGGTGGGGCGAAGGGCAGGGAGGGGGGGGTGGGGCAAAGGGCAGGGAGGGGGGGGTGGGGCGAAGGGCAGGGAGGGGGGGGTGGGGCGAAGGGCAGGGAGGGGGGGGTGGGGCGAAGGGCAGGGAGGGGGGTGGGGCGAAGGGCAGGGAGGAGGGGGTGGGGCAAAGGGCAGGGAGGGGTGGGGCGAAGGGCAGGGAGGGGTGGGGCGAAGGGCAGGGAGGGGGGGGTGGGGCGAAGGGCAGGGAGGGGGGGGTGGGGCGAAGGGCAGGGAGGGGGGGTGGGGCGAAGGGCAGGGAGGGGGGGGTGGGGCGAAGGGCAGGGAGGGGGGGTGGGGCGAAGGGCAGGGAGGGGGGGTGGGGCGAAGGGCAGGGAGGGGGGGTGGGGCAAAGGGGAGGGGGGGTGGGGCAAAGGGCAGGGAGGGGGTGGGGCAAAGGGCAGGGAGGGGGGGGGGGCAAAGGGCAGGGAGGGGGGCAAAGGGCAGGGAGGGGGGGGGCAAAGGGCAGGGAGGGGGGGGTGGGGCAAAGGGCAGGGAGGGGGGGGTGGGGCGAAGGGCAGGGAGGGGGGGTGGGGCGAAGGGCAGGGGAGGGGTGGGGCGAAGGGCAGGGAGGGGGGGGTGGGGCGAAGGGCAGGGAGGGGGGGGTGGGGCGAAGGGCAGGGAGGGGGGGGTGGGGCGAAGGCAGGGAGGGGGGGGGGGGGCGAAGGGCAGGGAGGGGGGGGTGGGGCGAAGGGCAGGGAGGGGGGGTGGGGCGAAGGGCAGGGAGGGGGGGGGTGGGGCGAAGGGCAGGGAGGGGGGGTGGGGCGAAGGGCAGGGAGGGGGGGTGGGGCAAAGGGGAGGGGGGGTGGGGCAAAGGGGAGGGGGGGTGGGGCAAAGGGCAGGGAGGGGGTGGGGCAAAGGGCAGGGAGGGGGGGGGGCAAAGGGCAGGGAGGGGGGGGGCAAAGGCAGGGAGGGGGGGGTGGGGCAAAGGGCAGGGAGGGGGGGTGGGGCGAAGGGCAGGGAGGGGGGGTGGGGCGAAGGGCAGGGAGGGTGGGGCGAAGGGCAGGGAGGGGGGGTGGGGCGAAGGGCAGGGAGGGGGGGGTGGGCAAAGGGCAGGAGGGGGGGGTGGGGCGAAGGGCAGGGAGGGGGGGTGGGGCGAAGGGCAGGGAGGGGGGGGGTGGGGCGAAGGGCAGGGAGGGGGGGGTGGGGCAAAGGGCAGGGAGGGGGGGTGGGGCAAAGGGCAGGGAGGGGGGGGTGGGGCAAAGGCAGGGAGGGGGGGGCAAAGGGCAGGGAGGGGGGGGGGCAAAGGGCAGGGAGGGGGGGGCAAAGGGCAGGAGGGGGGGGCAAAGGGCAGGGAGGGGGGGTGCAAAGGGCAGGGAGGGGGGGGGGCAAAGGGCAGGGAGGGGGGGGTGGGGCGAAGAGCAGGGAGGGGGGGGTGGGGCGAAGAGCAGGGAGGGGGGGGTGGGCGAAGAGCAGGAGGGGGGGGGGCGAAGGGCAGGGAGGGGGGGGGCGAAGGGCAGGGAGGGGGGGGGGGCGAAGGGCAGGGAGGGGGGGGAGGGGCGAAGGGCAGGGAGGGGGGGGGCGAAGGGCAGGAGGGGGGGGGCGAAGGAAGGGAGGGGGGGGTGGGGCGAAGGGCAGGGAGGGGGGGGGGCGAAGGGCAGGGAGGGGGGGGGCGAAGGGCAGGGAGGGGGGGGGGGCGAAGGGCAGGGAGGGGGGCGAAGGGCAGGGAGGGGGGGGGGCGAAGGCAGGGAGGGGGGGGGCGAAGGGCAGGGAGGGGGGGGGGGCGAAGGGCAGGGAGGGGGGAGGGGCGAAGGGCAGGGAGGGGGGGGGCGAAGGGCAGGGAGGGGGGGGGGGCGAAGGGAAGGGAGGGGGGGGTGGGGCGAAGGGCAGGGAGGGGGGGGGCGAAGGGCAGGGAGGGGGGGGGCGAAGGCAGGGAGGGGGGGGGGCGAAGGGCAGGGAGGGGGGGGGGCGAAGGGCAGGAGGGGGGGGCGAAGGGCAGGGGGGGGCGAATGGCAGGGAGGGGGGGGGCGAATGGTAGGGAGGGGGGGGCGAAGGGCAGGGAGGGGGGGGGCGAAGGGCAGGGAGGGGGGGGGGCGAAGGGCAGGGAGGGGGGGGGTCGAAGGGCAGGGAGGGGGGGGGCGAAGGGCAGGGAGGGGGGGCGAAGGGCAGGGAGGGGGGGTGGGGCGAAGGGCAGGGAGGGGGGGTGGGGCAAAGGGCAGGGAGGGGGGGGGGCGAAGGGCAGGGAGGGGGGGGGCGAAGGGCAGGGAGGGGGGGGGCGAAGGGCAGGGAGGGGGGGGGCGAAGGGCAGGGAGGGGGGGGGGCGAAGGGCAGGGGGGGGGCGAATGGTAGGGAGGGGGGGGCGAAGGGCAGGGAGGGGGGGGGCGAAGGGCAGGGAGGGGGGGGGCGAAGGGCAGGGAGGAGGGGGTTCGAAGGGCAGGGAGGGGGGGGGCGAAGGGCAGGGAGGGGGGCGAAGGGCAGGGAGGGGGGTGGGGCGAAGGGCAGGGAGGGGGGGGTGGGGCAAAGGGCAGGGAGGGGGGGGGTGGGGCGAAGGGCAGGGAGGGGGGGGGTGGGGCGAAGGGCAGGAGGGGGGGTGGGGCGAAGGGCAGGAGGGGGGTGGGGCGAAGGGAAGGGAGGGGGGGGGCAAAGGGCAGGGAGGGGGGGGGCGAAGGGCTGGGAGGGGGGGGGGCGAAGGGCAGGGAGGGGGGGGGGCGAAGGGCAGGGAGGGGGGTGGGGCGAAGGGCAGGAGGGGGGGTGGGGCGAAGGGCAGGAGGGGGGGTGGGGCGAAGGGCAGGGAGGGGGGGTGGGGCGAAGGGCAGGGAGGGGGGGTGGGGCGAAGGGCAGGGAGGGGTTGGGGCGAAGGGCAGGGAGGGGGGGGTGGGGCGAAGGGCAGGGAGGGGGGGGTGGGGTGAAGGGCAGGGAGGGGGGGGTGGGGCGAAGGGCAGGGAGGGGGGGGTGGGGCGAAGGGCAGGGGGGGGTGGGGCAAAGGGCAGGGAGGGGGGGGGCAAAGGGCAGGGAGGGGGGGGGGCAAAGGGCAGGGAGGGGGGGGGCAAAGGGCAGGGAGGGGGGGGGCAAAGGGCAGGGAGGGGGGGTGGGGCGAAGAGCAGGAGGGGGGGGTGGGGCGAAGAGCAGGGAGGGGGGGGTGGGGCGAAGAGCAGGGAGGGGGGGGGTGGCGAAGGGCAGGGAGGGGTGGGGCGAAGGGCAGGGAGGGGGGGGTGGGGCGAAGGGCAGGGAGGGGGGGTGGGGCGAAGGGCAGGGAGGGGGGGGTGGGGCGAAGGGCAGGGAGGGGGGTGGGGCGAAGGGCAGGGAGGGGGGGGGGGGTGGGGCGAAGGGCAGGGGGGGGGTGGGGGCAAAGGGCAGGGAGGGGGGGGGCAAAGGGCAGGGAGGGGGGGGGCAAAGGGCAGGGAGGGGGGGTGGGGCGAAGAGCAGGGAGGGGGGGGTGTGGCGAAGGGCAGGGAGGGGGGGGTGGGCGAAGGGCAGGGAGGGGGGGTGGGGCGAAGGGCAGGGAGGGGGGGTGGGGCGAAGGGCAGGGAGGGGGGTGGGGCGAAGGGCAGGGAGGGGTGGGGCGAAGGGCAGGGAGGGTGGGGCGAAGGGCAGGGAGGAGGGGTGGGGCGAAGGGCAGGGAGGAGGGGGTGGGGCGAAGGGCAGGGAGGAGGGGGTGGGGCGAAGGGCAGGGAGGAGGGGGTGGGGCGAAGGGCAGGGAGGGGTGGGGCGAAGGGCAGGGAGGGGTGGGGCGAAGGGCAGGGAGGGGGGGGTGGGCGAAGGGCAGGGAGGGGGGGGGTGGGGCGAAGGGCAGGAGGGGGGGTGGGGGCGAAGGGCAGGGAGGGGGGGGTGGGGCGAAGGGCAGGGAGGGGGGGGTGGGGCGAAGGGCAGGGAGGGGGGGTGGGCGAAGGGCAGGGAGGGGGGGGTGGGCGAAGGGCAGGGAGGGGGGGTGGGGCAAAGGGGAGGGGGGGTGGGGCAAAGGGGAGGGGGGGTGGGCAAAGGGCAGGGAGGGGGTGGGGCAAAGGGCAGGGAGGGGGGGGGGCAAAGGGCAGGGAGGGGGGGGGGCAAAGGGCAGGGAGGGGGGGGTGGGGCAAAGGGCAGGGAGGGGGGGTGGGGCGAAGGGCAGGGAGGGGGGGTGGGGCGAAGGGCAGGGAGGGGTGGGGCGAAGGGCAGGGAGGGGGGGGTGGGGCGAAGGGCAGGGAGGGGGGGGTGGGGCAAAGGGCAGGGAGGGGGGGTGGGGCGAAGGGCAGGGAGGGGTGGGGCGAAGGGCAGGGAGGGGGGGTGGGGCGAAGGGCAGGGAGGGGGGGGTGGGGCAAAGGGCAGGGAGGGGGGGTGGGGCGAAGGGCAGGGAGGGGGGGGTGGGGCGAAGGGCAGGGAGGGGGGGGTGGGGCAAAGGGCAGGGAGGGGGGGGTGGGGCAAAGGGCAGGGAGGGGGGGGCAAAGGGCAGGGAGGGGGGGGGGGGCAAAGGGCAGGGAGGGGGGGGGCAAAGGCAGGGAGGGGGGGGGCAAAGGGCAGGGAGGGGGGGGGCAAAGGGCAGGGAGGGGGGGGGGGCAAAGGGCAGGAGGGGGGGGCAAAGGGCAGGGAGGGGGGGGGGCAAAGGGCAGGGAGGGGGGGGGCAAAAGGGCAGGGAGGGGGGGGGCAAAGGGCAGGGAGGGGGGGTGGGGCGAAGAGCAGGGAGGGGGGGTGGGGCGAAGAGCAGGGAGGGGGGGTGTGGCGAAGGGCAGGGAGGGGGGGGTGGGGCGAAAGGGCAGGGAGGGGGGGGTGGGGCGAAGGCAGGGAGGGGGGGGTGGGGCGAAGGGCAGGGAGGGGGGGGGGCGAAGGGCAGGGAGGGGGGGGTGGGGCGAAGGGCAGGGAGGGGGGGTGGGGCGAAGGGCAGGGAGGGGGGGGGGGGCGAAGGGCAGGGAGGGGGGGGGGCGAAGGGAAGGGAGGGGGGGGTGGGGCGAAGGGCAGGGAGGGGGGGGGCGAAGGGCAGGGAGGGGGGGGGGGCGAAGGGCAGGGAGGGGGGGGGGGCGAAGGGCAGGGAGGGGGGGGGCGAAGGGCAGGGAGGGGGGGGGCGAAGGGCAGGGAGGGGGGGGCGAAGGGCAGGGAGGGGGGGGCGAAGGGCAGGGGGGGGCGAATGGCAGGAGGGGGGGGGGCGAATGGCAGGGAGGGGGGGGGCGAATGGCAGGGAGGGGGGGGCGAAGGGCAGGGAGGGGGGGGGCGAAGGGCAGGGAGGGGGGGGGGCGAAGGGCAGGGAGGGGGGGGGGTCGAAGGGCAGGGAGGGGGGGGGGTCGAAGGGCAGGGAGGTGGGGCGAAGGGCAGGGAGGGGGGGTGGGGCGAAGGGCAGGGAGGGGGGGTGGGGCAAAGGGAGGGGGGGTGGGGCAAAGGGCAGGGAGGGGGTGGGGCAAAGGGCAGGGAGGGGGTGGGGCAAAGGGCAGGGAGGGGGGGGGCAAAGGGCAGGGAGGGGGGGGGCAAAGGGCAGGGAGGGGGGCAAAGGGCAGGGAGGGGGGGGGCAAAGGGCAGGGAGGGGGGGGGGGGGGCAAAGGGCAGGGAGGGGGGGTGGGGCGAAGGGCAGGGAGGGGGGGTGGGCGAAGGGCAGGGAGGGGTGGGCGAAGGGCAGGGAGGGGGGGGTGGGGCGAAGGGCAGGGAGGGGGGGGTGGGGCGAAGGGCAGGGAGGGGTGGGGCGAAGGGCAGGGAGGGGGGGGTGGGGCGAAGGGCAGGGAGGGGGGGGTGGGGCGAAGGCAGGGAGGGGGGGGGGCGAAGGGCAGGGAGGGGGGGGGGCGAAGGGCAGGGAGGGGGGGGGGCGAAGGGCAGGGAGGGGGGGGCGAAGGGCAGGGAGGGGGGGGCGAAGGGCAGGGGGGGGCGAATGGCAGGGAGGGGGGGGGCGAATGGCAGGGAGGGGGGGGGCGAAGGGCTGGGAGGGGGGGGGGGGCGAAGGGCAGGGAGGGGGGGCGAAGGGCAGGGAGGGGGGTGGGGCGAGGGCAGGGAGGGGGGGTGGGGCGAAGGGCAGGGAGGGGTGGGGTGAAGGGCAGGGAGGGGTGGGGTGAAGGGCAGGGAGGGGGGGTGGGGCGAAGGGCAGGGAGGGGGGGGTGGGCGAAGGGCAGGGAGGGGGGGTGGGGCGAAGGGCAGGGAGGGGTGGGGCGAAGGGCAGGAGGGGGGGGTGGGGCGAAGGGCAGGAGGGGGGGGTGGGGTGAAGGGCAGGGAGGGGGGGGTGGGGTGAAGGGCAGGGAGGGGGGGGTGGGGCGAAGGGCAGGGGGGGGTGGGGCGAAGGGCAGGGAGGGGGGCAAAGGGCAGGGAGGGGGGGGGCAAAGGGCAGGGAGGGGGGGGGGGCAAAGGGCAGGGAGGGGGGGGGGCAAAGGGCAGGGAGGAGGGGTGGGGCGAAGAGCAGGGAGGGGGGGGTGGGGCGAAGAGCAGGGAGGGGGGGGGGGCGAAGAGCAGGGAGGGGGGGGTGGGGCGAAGAGCAGGGAGGGGGGGTGGGGCGAAGAGCAGGGAGGGGGGGGGGTGGCGAAGGGCAGGGAGGGGTGGGGCGAAGGGCAGGGAGGGGGGGGTGGGGCGAAGGGCAGGGAGGGGGGGTGGGGTGAAGGGCAGGGAGGGGGGTGGGGCAAAGGGCAGGGAGGGGGGGGTGGGGCAAAGGGCAGGGAGGGGGGGGGCAAAGGGCAGGGAGGGGGGGGCAAAGGGCAGGGAGGGGGGGTGGGGCGAAGAACAGGGAGGGGGGGGGTGGGGCGAAGAGCAGGGAAGGGGGGTGGGGCGAAGAGCAGGGAGGGGGGGGGTGTGGCGAAGGGCAGGGAGGGGGGGGTGGGGCGAAGGGCAGGGAGGGGGGGGTGGGGCGAAGGGCAGGGAGGGGGGGGTGGGGCGAAGGGCAGGGAGGGGGGTGGGGCGAAGGGCAGGGAGGGGGGGTGGGGCGAAGGGCAGGGAGGGGGGGTGGGGCGAAGGGCAGGGAGGGGGGGTGGGGCGAAGGCAGGGAGGGGTGGGGCGAAGGGCAGGGAGGGGTGGGGCGAAGGGCAGGGAGGAGGGGTGGGGCGAAGAGCAGGGAGGGGGGGGGTGGGGCGAAGAGCAGGGAGGGGGGGGGTGGGGCGAAGGGCAGGGAGGGGGGGGTGGGGCGAAGGGCAGGGAGGGGGGGGTGGGGCGAAGGCAGGGAGGGGGGGGTGTGGCGAAGGGCAGGGAGGGGGGGGTGGGGCGAAGGGCAGGGAGGGGGGGGGGGCGAAGGGCAGGGAGGGGGGGGGGCGAAGGGCAGGGAGGGGGGGGTGGGGCGAAGGGCAGGGAGGGGGGTGGGGCGAAGGGCAGGGAGGGGGGGTGGGGCGAAGGGCAGGGAGGGGGGGTGGGGCGAAGGGCAGGGAGGGGGGGTGGGGCGAAGGGCAGGGGAGGGGGGGGTGGGGCGAAGGGCAGGGAGGGGGGGGGCGAAGGGCAGGGAGGGGGGGGGCGATGGGCAGGGAGGGGGGGGGGCGATGGGCAGGGAGGGGAGGGGGGGGCGAAGGGCAGGGAGGGGGGGGGGGCGAAGGGCAGGGAGGGGGGGGGCGAAGGGCAGGGAGGGGGGGGGCGAAGGCAGGGAGGGGGGGGGGGCGAAGGGCAGGGGGGGCGAAGGGCAGGAGGGGGGGGGGCGAAGGGCAGGGAGGGGGGGGGCGAAGGGCAGGGAGGGGGGGGGCGAAGGGCAGGGAGGGGGGGGGGCGAAGGGCAGGGGAGGGGGGGGGGGGCGAAGGGCAGGGAGGGGGGGGCGAAGGGCAGGGAGGGGGGGGGCGAAGGGCAGGGAGGGGGGGCGAAGGGCAGGGAGGGGGGGGGAGAAGGGCAGGGAGGGGGGGGGAGAAGGGCAGGGAGGGGGGGGGGCGAAGGGCAGGGAGGGGGGGGGCGAAGTGCAGGGAGGGGGGGGGGGCGAAGGGCAGGGAGGGGGGGGGGCGAAGGGCAGGTGGGGGGGGCGAAGGGCAGGGAGGGGGGGGGGCGAAGGGCAGGGAGGGGGGGGGGGGCGAAGGGCAGGGAGGGGGGGGGGGCGAAGGGCAGGGAGGGGGGGGGGCGAAGGGCAGGGAGGGGGGGTGGGGCGAAGGGCAGGGAGGGGGGGTGGGGCGAAGGGCAGGGAGGGGGGGTGGGGCGAAGGGCAGGGAGGGGGGGTGGGGCGAAGGGCAGGGAGGGGGGGTGGGGCGAAGGGCAGGGAGGGGGGGTGGGGCGAAGGCAGGGAGGGGGGGGGCGAAGGGCAGGGAGGGGGGGGCGATGGGCAGGGAGGGGGGGGGGCGATGGGCAGGGAGGGGAGGGGGGGGCGAAGGGCAGGGAGGGGGGGGGGCGAAGGGCAGGGAGGGGGGGGGGCGAAGGGCAGGGAGGGGGGGGCGAAGGGCAGGGAGGGGGGGGGCGAAGGGCAGGGGGGGCGAAGGGCAGGGAGGGGGGGGGGCGAAGGGCAGGGAGGGGGGGGGCGAAGGGCAGGGAGGGGGGGGGCGAAGGGCAGGGAGGGGGGGGGCGAAGGGCAGGGAGGGGGGGGGGCGAAGGGCAGGGAGGGGGGCGAAGGGCAGGGAGGGGGGGGCGAAGGGCAGGGAGGGGGGGGCGAAGGGCAGGGAGGGGGGGGGGAGAAGGGCAGGGAGGGGGGGGGGAGAAGGGCAGGGAGGGGGGGGGGCGAAGGGCAGGGAGGGGGGGGGCGAAGTGCAGGGAGGGGGGGGGGCGAAGGGCAGGGAGGGGGGGGGCGAAGGGCAGGTGGGGGGGGCGAAGGGCAGGGAGGGGGGGGGGCGAAGGGCAGGGAGGGGGGGGGGGCGAAGGGCAGGGAGGGGGGGGGGGCGAAGGGCAGGGAGGAGGGGGGGCGAAGGGCAGGGAGGGGGGGGGGCGAAGGGCAGGGAGGGGGGGAGGGGGCGAAGGGCAGGGAGGGGGGGAGGGGGCGAAGGGCAGGGAGGGGGGGGCGAAGGGCAGGGAGGGGGGGGCAAAGGGCAGGGAGGGGGGGGGGGCAAAGGGCAGGGAGGGGGGGGGGCGAAGGGCAGGGAGGGGGGGGGCGGAAGGGCAGGGAGGGGGGGGCGAAGGGCAGGGAGGAGGGGGGGCGAAGGGCAGGGAGGGGGGGGGGCGAAGGGCAGGGAGGGGGGGAGGGGGCGAAGGGCAGGGAGGGGGGGAGGGGGCAAAGGGCAGGGAGGGGGGGTGCGAAGGGCAGGGAGGGGGGGGCAAAGGGCAGGGAGGGGGGGGGGCAAAGGGCAGGGAGGGGGGGGGCAAAGGGCAGGGAGGGGGGGGGCGAAGGGCAGGGAGGGGGGGGCGAAGGGCAGGGAGGGGGGGGCGAAGGGCAGGGAGGGGGGGGGCGAAGGGCAGGGAGGGGGGGGGGGCGAAGGGCAGGGAGGGGGGGGGCGAAGGGCAGGGAGGGGGGGGGGGCGAAGGGCAGGGAGGGGGGGGGGCGAAGGGCAGGGAGGGGGGGGGGTGAAGGGCCTGGCCGGGGGGGGGGGGCGAAGGGCCTGGCCGGGGGGGGGGGGCGAAGGGCCTGGCCGGGGGGGGTGAAGGGCCTGGCCGGGGGGGGGGTGAAGGGCCGGGCCGGGGAGGGGTGAAGGGCCGGGGGAGGTGTGAAGGGCCGGGGCCGGGGGTGAAGGGCAGGGCCGTGGGGGTGAAGGGCCGGGCTGGGGGGGAGGGGGTGAAGGGCTGGGGGGGAGGGGGTGAAGGGCCGGGGGGGGGGGGTGAAGGGCCGGGCCGGGGGTGAAGGGCCGGGCCGGGGGTGAAGGGCCGGGGGGGGGGGGGGTGAAGGGCCGGGGGGGGTGAAGGGCCGGGGGGGGTGAAGGGCCGGGGGGGGGGTGAAGGGCCTGGCCAGGGAGGGGGGTGAAGGGCCAGCCGGGGGGGGGGTGAAGGGCCGGCCGGGGGGGGGGGTTAAGGGCCGGGGGGGTGAAGGGCCAGGCCGGGGTGGGTGAAGGGCGAGCCGGGTGAAGGCCGGGCCGGGTGAAGCGCCGGGCCGGGGGGGGTGAAGGGCCAGGCCGGGGGGGAGGGGGTTAAGGGCCAGGCCGGGCCGGGTGAAGCGCCGGGCCGGGGGGGGGGGGGGGTGAAGGGCCGGGCCCGGGTGAAAGATCCCTTCCCCTGCGGTTACTTAATTCGCACCGGGCTGCGCTCCTCCTCCTCGGGTTCCTCGGCGGTCTCCGTTCCCCCCGGCGATGCGGAGCTGAGACGCTCAGGTGAGGAGGTGGTGTGGGCAGCGGCCCGTGCAGCTCCCGACTGAGAGAACCGGAGCAGCACTCCCGGGATGGTGACCTGGGGGCGCGGCCTCTAGGCCTGAAGGTGAGAGCGGCGAGAGCGTGCTCTGGGGGGTTTGGGGGGGAGCGGTCTGTGGGAGGGAGCACCGGGGGAGAGGGTGATGTTTGTGAGGTCCCGCGGAGTGGTGACAGGGGGGGTTCCGTTGCTGCGGGAAGGGCGGGGGGGGGGTCAAGGCCGGGCAGCCGTTGAGGAGGGCGGGGGGGTGAGAGGGTGGATGGGCTAGGGGGGGGTGGTGTGTGTGTGTGTGTGTGTGTGTGTGTGTGTGTGTGTGTGTGTGTGTGTGTGTGTGTGTGTGTGTGTATGACCTTTGGCCCGTCACTCCGCCTCAGGCCTATGAGAGGTGTGCGGGGGCGGGCCAAGCCTGGCCCGGGGCAGACCAAGCCTGGTCCAAGGTCCAATGGGATTGCCGCTAGGGACACGGGGAGGGACACAGGGAGACACATACAGACCCGGACACATAGGACACTTTCACAAATATATAGTAGATAGATATATAAAGAAAAAGCAGGCACACCAGGGCTTTGTAAAAACAAAAAAAATTACAATACTATTGAATAGAACTGATCAACGCTTTGGCTCTTTATAGGAGCCTCTCAACACACAGGGACCCCAAGTAGTCACATCTCACCCTATTTAATTCTGTTACATGGCACATCAGACTTTGTTTTGATGCATTCTAAAGTTGTCCTTTTATCAGATCTTACCTTGGGTGTCTCCATATTGTTGGGAAATTTGTTGTCTGACAGTAAAATCTCAATCTGGATGGTGGGGAAGGGAGATCAGTGAGGTAGTGATTTAAATACTAATAAATATAATCTCTTATACTAATAAATATAATCTATTATACTAATAAATATAATCTCTTATACTAATACATATAATCTATTATTCTAATAAATATAATCTATTATATTTATAAATATAACCTATTGAACAACAACACAAAAAAGATGGAAAAGTGATACTGCACTTCTAAAAAGCCACAGATTTGATATCAATTAAGTGGCAGAAAATAGTTTTTTATGTTAGACCAAAAAGTCTCAGAGGAGACCCAATGAATGGGCCATTGCCCTCCACAGGGAGGCTGCTGTAATCCTCTCCAATGGGACAAAAAGTTGTGAATTTGTCCTGAAGATGAAAAATAACCTCCTGGTTATAAATATGATCCAAATGAGCGGTGAAGTGTCTGAAATCTCTGCTACGTCTCAGAAGAAACCTTACCTGGCAGATCCACAATGGTTATGGCAGAGAGTGGTGGCATAGAACTCTGGTACCAAGCAGTTTAGCTGTAACCATGGAAGTCAGGTAAACATGTATTTTTTAAAAATTACAATGCAAATGTCTGTCCCATTCTGGGCTCAGCCTGAGCTCTGTCAGACGTTTCCAGCTTGTGATAATGGGGGATCTCCATACAGTATACTGGGATGTGATGAGAGACATGGGAGAGGGAGTGGCTCAGTGAGTAAAGATACTGACTGGAACTGAGTTTGAAACAGAGGAGCCTGGTTCAATTTCCAGTGTCAGCTCCTTGTGACCTTAGGCAAGTCACATTATCTCCTGTGCCTCAGGCACCAAAAACATAGATTGTAAGCTCCACGGGGCAGGGACTTGTGCCTGCAAAATGTCTCTGTAAAGCGCTAGGTAAAACTAGCAGTGCTAGGAATTTCCCATTCACTGTCATATCCAGTTGATACGGAGACTCCAGGGAGGGATAACAACATACTGTATGATTCTTTCCGGACCATTACTCTTCACGGGGGGCTCTTGATACTGTATACTAGTGGCTATGTCTGGACATACTCTATTTTTGCTATCAGTATCATATTATAACCCCACCGTGTTGTCCCTGTTTGTCTTTAGCAGCACTTCCACATACAGTATGATATACTTATCAGATGGTGATTATTTCATAGTTACCGCTACTGTTATTATGTATGATACTAAGATCATTTAATGTCTGCAGCTCTTTGAGGACCATATACACATTAATAAATTGTGAATAGTTACTTGTACTGATTATGCGTTCCTCTGACTCCATTAAGAGGACTATCCATGTTTTTACATTTTGAGTGTTTAATAATTGGACGAATTAAAGTTTTATTATTTTCATTTTAACCCTCTCCTACTGACCTAATATACCATGTAGCAGAACTATATAGGTTATTATGCCACACACTAAACTATATACTAAGCAAGGAGTGAAATAGAGACAGCATGGGGGACAGAGAGAACAGCATGGGGAGAGAGAACAGCATGGGGGACAGAGAGAACAGCATGGGGGGAGAGACACACAGCATGGGGGGATAGATATGTGTGTATGCTGCCTGTGTGTGTCCTGTGTGCAGGGCCTCTTGTCCTGGGCCCAATGAGTAATGGGAAAGATGCCAGACCCCTGCCAGCAAAACTAATCTGTCCTGATCCGCAGAGGTGGCCTGTTGGAAGGTGTCCGTTGAGATGCCTGTCCAGGCAGCATACTGTAGACTGGTAGAAGGGAAGTTTCCGACAGGCACCTCCATAGACACCTATCAGCAGTCAGCTCGGCAGGCCCCCTCCACTGGCCTCAAACAGGCCCCCTCAATCCTCCAGGGGGCGCTCTCACAATCTCTCCTCTTCCAGTGTCCCTATCCCCACTCTCTCTCACACTCCTTGTCCTGGAACTAGATTCCATATTCCTCTGTCTCTTCTCCTTTAGTTTATGGGATCCATTTCTCCCTTGTTTAATTGCCTGTCAGTTTCCCCTGTCCCAGCAGCAACGCTGCATGTAAAATGCAACATTATTGTTACATGTTGTAGTTCCCTCAGACATTCTGTGAGTTGCCATAGCAGCCCCAGCCTTTCTCTCCAGAATGGGATAGTCTGCCCCCCCCCTTCTGCTTGTTTTAAGATAGTCTGTCCCAAGGCTATTCCCTTTACCCACACTGCTCCTCACTTCCTTTCACCATGGACTCTGAGTGAGTAACTGCCTGCTATATACCCCAGCAAGGCCTTTTTGTTTTACACTGTCTCACCATTGATACACTGCACATCAGACAGAGAAGCCCTCTCTATCTACATTACATCAGCAAGACCACCTATCTCCCTGTGATTTCCCTCAATAAAATCAAGAAAGAGAAAAGGACTTGTTTGTGCTTTGGAAGAGGTGAGACATGAGTTAAGCTACCTGGAGTCATTCATACACCTTTCGTGACCCTGGCTTCAGGATACTCCTCTCCCCCCTCTCTCGCACACCTCTCTCACACTCCTCTCCCCCCCCCCACCTCTCTCTCACTCCTCTCTCCCCATGCTATGGGGGGAGAGAGGATGGAGGTATATGGGGGAGGGGGTGTGAGCGAATGGAGGGATTAATGTCCTGTGTGTGGTGTGTGTGTGTGTGTCCTGAGTGTGTTCTCTGGGTGTCGTGTGTGTGTGTGTGTATAGGGAGAAGGAGTGGCTCAGTGAGTAAAGACACTGACTGCCACTGAGTTTGCAGGGGAATCTGGTTGAATTCCCATTGTCGGCTCCTTGTGACCTTGGGCAAGTCACTTTATCTCCCTGTGCCTCAGGCACCAAAAACATAGATTGTAGGCTCCACGGGGTAGGGACTGTGCCTGCAAAATGTCTCTGTAAAGTGCTACGTAAAACTAGCAGCGCTATAGAAGAACATGCTATTATTATTATTATGTATGTACTGTTTATATATGTGTGTATATATGCATATATTTTCCCAGCACACAATGTAAAGGAAAATCAGACAATGGTCAAATGCCAATAGAAAATGTATTGAATGAACAAAAGATGATACAACAAGCAACTGCCCCAATGTAGGCTATGGAGAGTACAACTCATCAAACAGGACTATACAATATCAATAAAAAGGGGGGGGGGGAAGGGAAGGGCTTCGTAAAACAAGCGTTTACCCCCTTCCTCTCCCCCCCCCCTTCCTCTCCCCCCCCCCCTTCCTCTCCCCCCCCCCCTTCCTCTCCCCCCCCCTCCTTCCTCTCCCCCCCCTTTCCTCTCCCCCCCCCCCCTTCCTCTCCACCCCTTCCCACCTCTCTCTCTCCCCTAGGGTGACCAGATTTTCAAAATGAAAAACCAAGACACATTTATAGATCATTTTTAAAAACAAATGACATCACATGACTCACCCCGTTGCCATGACAACGAGACACTGATGTCAGGCAGTGACATGTTGCCATGACAATGTGGCATCACCTGATGCCTCAGCGCCATAATGCATCCCGTTGTCATGTCAACTTGATGCCGCGTGACGTCACGGAGCGTCTCGTTGTTATGGCAATGGGTACTTTGAAGAAAGCCAATGAGACGGTCCTAAGGGATATAGGGCCTTATTCAGAAAGCCTCGATAGGGCCCTTATCGAGCACTTATCGACCAAAATGGCTACTGGTATTCAGATAGCCTCGATAAGTGCTCGATAACGGCCTATATCGACGCAAAATTTTATCTCCGTCCGAAATTCGCTGACTGAGCAGCGATCAGGCCCTTATCGACCATTTTCAGAGGGTTGATAAACTCCCGCTATTCAGAGACCCGCGAGTCGGGTGTCGCGGCCCATCGCAGCCCATCGCAGGCCTAAAAAACGATTTTCTCCCCAAATCCAATTCCTCACAAAATTGTTGGACAATTGGTGGGGAGATGGCCTCGATGAGCTGCGATGGGTCGGGACTTAGAAGAAATCAGGCCCCTTTCCTGCCTCGGATTGATGCCGGGGGTCTCCGGAGCTGATAGCCATTAATAGCAGCTCCGGACCCCCCCGGCATGCATCCGAGGCAGGAAACATGCATGTACAGCAACTTCATTACCTTAGCGGCTAACCGCTAAGGCAATGAAGGGGTTAAACACCTGTGCCAGGCTTACTGTAATAAACATACAGTACAATGCAATACTGTGGCTATCGGGGGTGGGTGAAGGGGGAATTTGGCCCTTAGTGGCTGTTTAGGCATTGCGGGAGGGTTGCGGGCGGAGTTAACCCCTTCATTACCATAGCGGTTAATACCGCTAAGGTAATAAAGGGATTAACCCAACCGCTACCCCCCCGCAAGGTCTAAACACCCATCCTTAGGGCTAATACCCCCTTCACTCACCCGTGAGGCCTAAGCACCCACCTCAAACTGACTATACCCACCCTATACCCATTGAGTAGTATAGTGGTACATCATACCCATATAATAATAATATGGGCATGATAAGCCTCTATAGCACTCAATGGGCACCCTAATAAAAATACAGTAATACACAAGACACACAGTAATAAAACCTAACTATACTCCCAAAAAATACACTTCACTAAATAAAATCAGTAGCCAGCTAATCCAATCAATAGAAGCAATTACAACATCAACAATGAATTAATTAAACCATTACCCAATCAAACCAATTAATCCCTAAAGCAACTCAAAATGAATAGTAACACTAACCAATGTAAACAATGAATTAATCCTACATTAATTAATGTAACCATTAAAAGACAAATAAATACATTAAAACAATCTCTGAAGTATTTATAAAACACATTAGCTAACATAATATAACTTTAAGTACAAGCGAACACCAATCGCAAACCTTTTCTTACATTAACCATAAACAAACAATCACATCCAAATCAATAACTGCAATAACAAGCGAGAAATGCCCCCCAAATATTGGCATAATAATGTATTAATCTGTACCCTAAAGAGGTACCGATTAATATATTATCAGTCAATGTGCATGACACAGAAAATAAAAAAACACATCCAAAGAATAAACCTGTAAAAAGAGACATTTACAAACATTGAATATGTTACTTACCATTAGAAGTGGTGGCCCTCCGACTCCCGGGGTAACAGGAAGCTCACGTACCTTGAAGGCCTCTAACAGCATCCGATGCCATCCGCCATCAGGATCCGGCTCAGGTACCCCAATCTTCTTTTTTCTTTCTTTACTCACCGTCTTCTATCTTCATCTGTAACCATTTCTTGTTCTTCTTTATCTTCTTTCTTCATCTGTCAATCCATAAAAACCCCATGTTAAATCCCAGCCGATGCTGTCTCGTCGGCTTCTTGGGCTCAAATGAGGCGTCACGGCCTTAAATATGGCTTGTGACGTCACATTTACCCTCACAATGGTTAACAGCCACCTGATTGGCTGTTAAAACCATGTGCAGACTTAATTTTTTTTTTTTTTGCTGTGACGTCACTTAAAGGGAATGATGCCAGCCAATCAGAATGGCTGTGCTTCATTTACCTTTAACATGACGTCGGTAAATCCAAGATGGCTGCTGTGTCACAAGGTATTTCAGCCAATCAGATCGTGGGAACCAATTCGCTTCTCGGCCTTTTGGCTAAGATCAAGTGTAGGGTCTGTCCTGTGAAGGATGGCCCTAGTTGCATCACTTGGTCCTCTGGTCATGGGCTGAGAGGGCGGATGCAAAGTAGCCCGGGCATTTTTAATCTTGCACCACCAGGCGTGGAAAACCTGGTGGATTATCACTTGCTGCACTGTGGTTGGTCGTTTTGGGCGTCCGGCCTCCACTTAAGAGCACTTGATCTGCACAGATGATTTTGCACCGTCCCCTATTTTTCCCGCACTTGGCCCCCCTTATTGCCTTCCGCTGAGGGGACAAGCCATTATTTTTGTCACCGCCTGGCCTTGCACGGGGCCGGGCGTGCACTCGTGCACACCCTTTTTGTGTTTGTACGTCTGAGCACCTCCTGCACTGCATCACACAGAGCACTGGAGCACTCGCACCATGGATTTTGTTTCGGTTTCGTGTTGGGTTATCGTCACCCCTCTCTCCGGAGAGCAAAGACTGAGTGCTGGCTAGTAGTCGCCATCCCTTCGGGGGAAGATTGCGGTGGGTTAGTAGGCGTCAGCCGAACACCCTAAAGACTTGGACCCTCCTGTGGCGTCAGCTGCACTAGGAGGGAACAGGATGGACGTCGGATTCTTCGGATGACGACGTCAATGTAACAGCAGGACTCCAAGGCTTCGGCTGGAGAGGACTGCTTATGGCACGGACTGGCCTACTCTCCGGAGCGGACTTTGTCACAAGTTTTGAGCACCTGGTCTCACTGGACCATGAGCACGGTTTTTGAGGTGGAATCACTTTTTTCACCACCCGGGCTACAAAAAAAAAAAAAAACTGTCTGTGGGTGGTTTTCTGGGTATGCACCTTAACCCTGGCTGTGCTCAAAGCTGTGACCAAGCAGCAAGCTTAAGCCTATAGGGAACCATGTTAAAAATGGTTTTTGAGGCAAAAAGTGACACTGTGCTCATTTGCATGTCATTTCCCAGAATCCCTTGCTGCAGTGGAAGTGCTGTATGCTGGGTGATAATGGGGAAAGGCGGGGGTTGCAGACCTGCCTAAGACATGCAGATGAGCATACAGTTGTATTTGTATATATATATATATATATATATATATATATATATATATATATCTCAGATAAGGCAGTTGGCACTCCAATAGGTGCTGGTAAGCCACAGGTGCACGTCCCATATAGAGAATGTAGTTATACGTTACCGTTCCAAGGATTGGTAAACAAGAGACAGCACTCAGGGGAAGGTCCCATTCTGTAGGACCGAAACGTTGGGTTTCTGGATGTATTTTTTTTTTTTTCAGACTGTTTTTCCTTTATTGGAGACATGTGTAAAGGTTACAAACAGTGGTTACAATCAATTCAATACACTGTATAGTGAGGTCATCGGCACATGACCGTAGAGTACGTCAGATGTCTCAATAAATCCATTTCCTGTTTTTTTTTTAATAGAAAAAGAGGGGGAGATGTAGGGTGGGACGATAGGTGGGGACGACAAAAGGAGGGGAAGAGGGGGAGGGGGGGGGGGAGGAAGAGGGGGAGGGGTAGGATATCTCTCCGATCATTTCTAATCTCCTGTTGATTAGTTAATAGTTAGAACCTGTGGCCGGGGCAGGTCCTCTGAGTTGGGCCAGGGTTCCCATGTGTTGTAAAATTGGGGCATTTTTTGTTTCAGCATGGCCGTGAGTTTTTCCATGGTCCTAACCGTGTTTATTCTGTTCACTACTGTCCTTCTCGAGGGTGCCTTTACTTGCTTCCAGGCCGCTGCAACTGAGCATGTCGCCGCCGTGAGTATAGCGGAGGTCAGCCTGGCTGCTGGGGCCGGAAGGTCCTCTATTGGTTTACCAAGCACGTATGTTAGGGGGTCCAGGGGGATCTCCAGGCCCAGGGTATCGTCCAGAAGTCTCTGGATTGTAGCCCAGAACCTCTGGATCTCCGGACATTCCCACCAAATGTGGGCAATGTCACCCTTTTGTCCACATCCTCTCCAGCACAGGTCAGCTGTGCCGGGGAAAATCTTGCTCAGTCTACTCGGGGTCAGGTACCACTGAAATAGTATTTTGTAAATGTTTTCTTTGAAGAAACCGGTAGAGTGGTGTCTCAG
The DNA here is from genome assembly GCF_040206685.1 of Ascaphus truei. NCBI lineage: Eukaryota > Metazoa > Chordata > Amphibia > Anura > Ascaphidae > Ascaphus > Ascaphus truei. The sequence goes on from NW_027454342.1 coordinate 24,761, forward strand.
CTGTTCCTCTGTTCTGGTAGGTTTCTTACAAGGTGAAACGCGTAGAGTGATGCCCTAAGACGAAACCGGAGCCTCTGGAAGCGGATGACGTCACTTCCAGTTTTCGGTGAGACGCATCCGTGACACGCATACCAGAACAGAGGAACAGCTGAGACACCACTCTACCGGTTTTGCAGAGATCCACACTGTGATCTACACGCTTGTTTCTTTCCATCACCATGTGAGTTGATTGGATTTTGCTTGTTTTTATAAATATTCTATGTACAGTCTGCACTATGTCCGGTTCATTTTATTCCTAAGGGGCCGCTGGTTAAAGTGTACCAGATCGCTAAAGTGTAGCTGATTACCAGTGCGGTTCCTATCCTAACACTTGGCTTCATCCCATGGGTCAAAGAAACCTTTATATGCCTACTTACCTCTCACGTTTGTGAGTATTCTGAACACCTAACTAAGCCATTTACCACACAGAATTCACACAATACTGCACCATAAGTTTGTTGTCTTCTTTTGTTTTCCACATGATTTGCGCTTCTTGATGATTTTCACCCTTCACTTATCCACGAGGATTGAAAGAGCAGTCCTGCATCAAGTCACAGCAGCATTTATCACACGTGGTTGTATAAGTATCACTATTTATTTTCTTATTTTATGTATAACACTGTGGGTTTATCTGACGTTGATTTAAACCATATACACTGAGCGCCACTATTTGATAAGTTATATACACATTCTTTTGTGACTGTGCATATTGAAGTTTTGGAGGCTGCTTCCCAGACGTCCTCCCAGTCCTCCAGGTCTAACGGCGTGTTAAGGTCTGCACACCATTTTTGCATATAGGTATGCGTGGGAAGGGGGAGGGAGTTCTCGATTATTCTATAGATTCCTGAAATTAGTCCTTTTTGGTACTCTCTTATTCGACAGAGAGATTCAAATCTGGTCAGCGGGGGGAATTTCGAGGTCGGGGATAGAGCTCCAAGGAAATGCCTTATCTGTAGGAATTTGAATATGGGGAGATTGGGGGCTGTAAATTTAGTTTTGAGCTCTTGGAAGGACAGAGCTTCGTTATTCTCCAGCAGATCCGCAACCATACCAATGTCTAGGTCCTGAAATTGACCAAACTGAGTTCGGGAGCTCCCAGGAAGGAATGCTGGGTTCCCAAATATGGGGGTGAGTTGGGAGGGGGATGAAGTTAGGCCATATTTCCCTCTGTTCTTGAACCATGTGGACCACGTGCATTTCATCGCTCCAAGTTCAAGCCTCTGAGGTCGCTTTTCCCTGTACTCTTGGGACCATAGTAGTACTGGAAGGGGGACGGGGGATGCGTGGTGAATCTCTATTTCTAGCCAGCAGGCTGAGCTCGGGGGGTTGTTCCAAACCACTGCCTGCCTGAGTTAGGCTGCATGGTAGTATCTAACCACGTCAGGGACCCCCAGTCCTCCTCTTGTCTTTGCGGACAGGAGTACCGACCTCGGGACTCTAGGTTTACGTTGTTTCCATATGAAACGTAGGATATGTGATTGTATATTTCTTAATTCGGCCAGGGGGACTGGGACTGGGAGTGTCTGGAAATAATACAGTAGACGGGGGAGGATATTCATTTTCGCGGAGACAATTCTGCCAAACCAGGAGATCTGATATATGTTCCAAGTGTCTAGGTCTCTCTTGATTTGGTCAAATAGAGGGGGGTAGTTTGCCTTGTGCAACAAGTTGTATGAGCTAGTAATTTTTATTCACAAATATTTTATGTGGGAGGAGTTCCACTTATACTGCACCGACACACTTTATTCGAGCAAATACCCAGTATGTACCTGGCAGATACCTGGAATGCGCCGCTCCTCACCTCTGACAAGCCCCGTTGCGTTTGCCTTCCCAGCCTGGGTTCATGCCTGGCTGACGGGCGGCTGATCTGTTAAATGATAATGATTAGGATTTAATATGCTGCAATGCTTCGCGTGTCTACCAGATGGCATAAATTCATGAATTGTAATGCAGTATATATATATATACTGTGCAGTATTGCAGCCAGCGGGAATAAAATGCTTCAATCCCTGCCTGGAAAATAACCCAATGCACTCGGGCAGAAAACAGTCACAAACCTCAATACACCCGGGTATACCCGAATTCGTGGGACTAGCCGAGCTCGAATAAAGTGTGTCGCCAGTGTACTTGTAATTTAATTGCAGAAGCTTCCAAATGGGATTAGGGAGAGATATGTTCAGCGCTTCGGATTTATCCATGTTTATTTTATAGTCTGAGACCTGACTGAATTGGTCCAATAGTTTTTGTAGATTAGGAAGGGAGATGTGTGGGTCGGCTAGGGTCAGAATTACGTCATCCGCGAAAAGGGATATTTTATAGTTTTTATCGGCGATTGTTATGCCCTTGAAGTTTGGGTCGGCTCTAATTTGAGATGCTAGTGGTTCAATAGAGATCGCGAAAAGCAGAGGGGAGAGGTGGCAGCCCTGTCTGGTTCCATTTCTTATATGGATTGGGTTGGATTGTCCTCCCGGGAGTTTTAAGTATGCGGTGGGGCTCTGATATAGGGCTCGGACACCCTCGAGGAAAGGGCCTGAGAAGCCGAGTTTAATCATAGTTTGGTCGAGGAAGGTCCATTTGATCCGATCAAAGGCCTTCTCGGCATCTAGACTAAGGATCATGGCCTGGAGTTTATTGAGATGCACGTGGTCGATAATATCAATGATTTTACGGGTGTTGTCAGAGGCCTGTCTTCCTGACACGAACCCCACTTGGTCTATATGAATTAGTCTGGGGAAAATAGGGTTTAGCCTGTTTGCGAGGATCTTGCTGAAGAGTTTCAGGTCTGTGTTAAGCAGGGAGATCGGTCTATAATTACCGCATTGTAGCGGGTCCCTTCCTTCCTTGTGAATAATGGCTAAGTTGGCAGCTGAAATTGTGCCCGGGATCGGTTCTCCTTCTAGGAAGGAGTTGAACATTTCAATTAGGTAAGGGGAAAGGGACGATGTGAATTTTTTATAGTAGGCGTTCGAAAAGCCGTCAGGGCCTGGGGTTTTAGCTATTTTGAGAGAGCTTATGGTTTGGGTCAATTCCTCCTGTGTGATTTTGTGGTTCAGAGCTGTAAGCTCCTCGTCAGTGAGAGAGGGAAGGTTACATCGCGCCAGAAATTGCGAGGCAATATCTACTGCGTCTGGGTCTTGGTTAGGGGGGGTGTAGATTATAGAGGTCTGTGTAATAGTTTGCAAATTCTTGAGCGATTTCTTTTTCCACATAGGTAGTGTGGCCGCCTTTAGTGCGGATCTTTGTGATTTGGGCTTTTGCTTTAATACCTCTTAGCTTTGACGCTAGGAGTTTGTCTGCCTTATTGCCCCTATCGTAGAACCTCTGGTTGGTCCATTTGAGCGCTCTCTCTACCTCTTCCAGTTGGGATTGTTTTAGCTCAGTTCTTGTTTTGTCAAGTGTTCTGAGTAGTTTCTTGGAGGGGGTCTTTTTGTGTTGTTGTTCGAGGGCTAGTATCTTGTCAGTTAATGCTTTCTGTACTTTTAGCTTGGTTTTTTTCTTGTGGGATGCTAGAGAGATTAGGTCTCCTCTGATTGTAGCCTTGTGGGCTTCCCACAGCGTTGACGCTGCGGAGACAGACCCTTTATTTATTTCAAAGAATGATGCTAATTTTCGCTGGATTGTTTCCACAACTTGTGGGTCGTTGAGGAGGGAGTCATTAAGTTTCCACTTATACGAGGAGTTCTTAACAAAAGGTAGAGAGAGGGTCAATTCGACTGGGGCATGGTCCGACCATGTGATCGGGCCTATGTCGAGTGGGAGGCCGCTTGGAGAACGTTTGTGGTTCCTAGCAAATAGTCGATCCGCGAGTAAGACTGATGTGGGGCCGAGAAGAACGTGTAGTCCCTCTGGCCTACGTGCTGGGCCCTCCAAATATCCGTGAGGAAAAAGTTCTGTAAGATCTCTCTGAACTTTTTCGCCTTTTGCTGGGTCTGGGCTGTGTGTGTAGTGAAGGGCATGCTAGACTTGTCTTGATCTGGTGACAGAACCATATTAAAGTCTCCGACCAATAGTAGTGAGGCGAGTATTGATTGGTCTAGGGATTCTAGAAGGTCCTGTATGAAGCGTACCTGATTTTCGTTGGGGGCGTATACATTGATGATAGAGATGGGGTTTCCGGATAGGGACCCCTGCAAAAGTAAGTATCGTCCCTCTGGGTCAATGACTATATTAGTAGGGGCAAAGGGGACATTGTTTTTTATCAGTATGGCGACTCCCCTTTTTTTAATGGGGGAGGAAGCATAGAAGGCCTGAGGGAAGGTCTGTTTGAACGTATTGAGGGGGTCGTTAGAGTTAAAGTGGGTTTCTTGAATACAAATAATGTCGCCCTTGGTTTTTTTAAGTTCCTGTAGTGCTAGTTTGCGTTTCTTAACTGAGTTGAGGCCCTTAACATTGAGGGAGATAATTTTAATTGACGACATTATTTGGGGAGGTTTTTCCCAGAATTGGGGGGTCTGAGCCCCGTGTGTTTCCCATGACGGGGGAGGTCTGGTTCCTTATGGGGGGGAGAGATGGTGGGCATGTTTTCTGCCTTATGATCCTTACTGATGTGGGGAATCGGGGTGGGGGGGGGGAGAGGGGGTAGACACACATAGGGAGAAAGAGAAGCGGGCTTTCGGGGAGCCCAATAGTAATTTCCTTTGGCACCATTGTGTCAAGGAAAGGGGGATCAGAACCCCTGGAGACCCTTCCGGAGCGCCAATCATGGGGCACTGCCAGGCTGGGAGGTCCAACACCCTCCCTGTCTAGGTTAACTGGGGGGTCTGCCTGTGGCCGTGGGGAGGGGTATAACTCGGGAGAACGACGTGCATTCCCAACGATGGGACAACGTGGGGGTGGATCGCTCGTAGAGCCTAGAGACTTTTGGACCCCTTGGTGTTGGGGGTTGATATAAGGGGAGATGCCTGGGGGGGGAGGGGAGGGGGGAAGTGAGGGGGGGAGGGGGGAAGTGAGGGGGGAGGGGGTTAGCGTGGAGGGGGGAGGGGGTGCGCGGGCTCGGGGAGCGGGCCTTGGTGTAGGTGAGTCCTCGTGGTGTAGCCCTCTGTACAACATAGGTTGGGTGTAGGGGGTGTCTAGTGGTATATAGTTCTATAGAGGTGGGCTCCGATTGCCCTGCTACCCTTGGGGTGTGGGTGGTGTGGGGGGGTTTGTCAGCGTGCGGATGTGGTGGGGGGGGAGGGCGATGAGGGGGGGGAGGGTGAGGGGGGAGGGCGTGATGGGGGGTTTGGGCGGGGGGGGACTCAGGGGGTCCGCCATTTATAGGCGTATGGTGCTTTTTCATCACCTTTGAAGCAGCTCCCAGGTATAACAGGCTATCTATACATCATATTGGCCTGTGGTTATGCACAGGAAGTCCCGGAGGGTGCGTGTTTTTGCCGTTGCGAGCTGACGGTGTTCTTGCCACTGGAGGGTGAGAGGGGGAAAAGGTGGGGTGGGGGGTGGGGGAGGGGGGAGGGAGGGCGGTTGAGGGGGGGGGGGCGGGAGAGGGGGGGGGGGACTCATGGGGATCTGACAATTTTGAGCGTATGGTGCTTTTTCATCGCCTGCGTAGCAATTCCCATTTACCACAGGTTATTTATATCACATATGGACTTGTAGTTATGCACAGGACGTTTCGACCCATTAATATCATCTAACGCTTTCTACATCTTATTTACACCATATAAACAACTGTTGTTCGGTTCAGAGGGTCGCTGGGGGCGCAAAATTCTGCTTAGACAGACTTAGAGTGCTCCTGCAGTCGATGTGTGGGGGGGGGGGGAGCAGGGGGGGAGAGGGGGGGGGGATTGGCGGAGAGGGATCGCTGGTGTTTAACCGTAAACAGATGCAGTAATTGATATTCCCTTAACTGTAAGCTATAGTTCGGCGCAAAGAGCCCCTGGGAGGCGTGAAGGGCCCCTGTGGCTGCCATGGTTTTCCTCTTAAGTCCGGGTGTACAGGGGACATTGGGGCGGGGAGGGAGTAGCGTTGGTTGAGGTGGGACTCCTTTAGAGGGTGATATCAACTAACTGATTGGAGGGCACCCAGAGCATACAGCTAAGCTTGCTGTATTGGATATATACAGTACATTTGAGGCAGACTTGAAGCAGGGTATGGGGGGGATCGTTGAGCCAGGCCGAGGGGGACACATGGAGGGGGATGGGGAGGGGGGGTAGCTTAGCTTATACGACCTGAGTTCAGGGGCAGGCAGCGGGGGGCGACAACCGTCTACACAGAGTTTTCCAGGTTTGCGCCACTGCTAGAGTTCTGGGGCTGCTCTGTCTCTGCTGTTGAGGATCGGGGAGCCGTTAGGACCGTCCCGCGACTCTGGTCCTTTAAGGCCCCCCCTCCCCCGGGGAACCGGGTCCGTCGGTTGACGTGACGCGTTAGGCAGCAGCCATCTGCTTATCCCGGTCTGGCCCTGCAGATGGAGGGAGTGACCCTCGGCGCCCTCTCTCATCAGTTGCTCCTCGGGGATGGCTCGGCTGCGATGAGGGCTGGGCGTTAGCTTGATCGTGGCGGAGGCAGATGCGAGGGGGCAAGAAGGAGTAAGGAAAGGAGAGGGGGGGGGTGAGTGAGGTAAGGAGGGGGGGAAGGTAAGGAGAGGGGGGGGAGAGGGAATGTGCTCGAGGCCGTTCGGAGGGGAGACCTCCTACTGGATAAGGGGGGGTAGAGGGGAGGAGGGTGAGAGGATGGGGGGGAAGTGAAGAGGAGAGGGGGGGGAGAGGAGGGGGGAAGGGTAGTAGGAGGAGGGGGGGAAGGGGGGGCAGAGTAGATCCAGCTATGGTCGTCTCTTTAATGGTTCAGGAAGTAATGCAGGAGAGAGTTAGTGTGGGTGAGTTGGATATCTGGTAAGGATGGAACCTGGCAGGGGCGTAGAGGCAACAGGGCCGTTCGGGTCACAATTGTGGGATATGAGGCTCATTGGATCCTTTGGTTAGCGAGTCTTTCTGAGGCTCAGGGGGTTTCGGCGGGCTCGGATCGTGCTGCTCGAGGGGCGCATTCTTCTCCTCGTGGGGGGGTGATGCCGATGGCTTTTAGGAAGTCGTTGGTGTCCTCTGGGTCCGTGATAGTGAAGAACCTTCCATTCCTCGGGACAATGAGTTTAAAGGGGAAGCCCCAGCGGTAGGAGACTCCGCGGTCACGAAGGAGAGCCGTGAGAGGCTTCATCTCCATTCGCTTCATGACCGTGGACCTGGATAAGTCGCTGTATATCTGGACTGTGTGGTCGTCCATTTTGACGTCTCCCGCTCTTCTTGCGGCCGCCGAGATCTTTTCCTTCGCCGTGTAGACGTGGAATCTTACGATCACGTCCCTTGGGCGGTTAGTATCAGGAGATTTAGGACCGAGGGCTCTGTGTGCCCTGTCAAGCTGGAGCTCATGTTCGGATAAGTCGGGGACAAGATTTAGAAAGATTTTTTTTAGATAAGGCTGGATGGATTCTGGCGGGACTGATTCAGGGATTCCTCTGAATCGTAGGTTCTGCCTTCGGTCCCTATTTTCGTGGTCCTCGATGGTGTTCTTGAGGGCAGAAATCTCATGCCCCATTCTTGCCATGTCGTCCTCCATGTTGGAGTGAGCTACCGAGATGGTGGTAATTTGTGCTTCCACTGCCTCTGTTCTCGTGGTTAGGGTGCTCAGGTCCGATCTAATGTCCCGCAGGACCTTCTCTAAGTCCTCCATAAATCCCGTTCTCATCCTGAGGAGTAGAGCCTCAAAAAATTCTTTATTAAGCTCCTTCTGGGCCGGAACAACTTGGCCGAGCAATGCGGCCTCCGCGGCATGCTCGTGCTCCTCGGCACCATCTTGCGACTCTGAGAACGGCTCCATCGGGCACTGAGTCGGTTGGAAGAACTTCGAAACGGGGTTCTGTGTCTTCTTTTGTTGTTTCCCCGCCATCCCTGGTGTTTTAGGGAGGGTGCTTGCCACTTTTGGGGGGTAATTGCGCCGTTTGGTGTGCTTTTCTATTTATCTTTGTGGGGAGGGTGTCGGGAGCTTGTTGCCTACCCTGCCATTCACGGTGATGTCACCGGAAGTCTCTCATCTGGATGTATTTTTGCTATCACTAATACACTTTGATTTTCAACATTGAGTGCTGTCTCTAGTTTACCAATCCTTGGAACGGTAACGTATAACTACATATATATATATATATGTATTGTGCCAGAAACCAGGGGATGGTAATAAATTCCATATATAGGGCTCCCAGGATACTGAACAGTTTCTATCTTGTTTAGGCTGGAAGTGCAGCCTCATAATACATGCACTCCATCCCACAGTTTGGCAAGTGCTGGAACTGAGGGATGAGGGACCCAGACCAGAGTTTGTCTGCTGCCTGATTTCTGTCACCTGTCCTGCTAGTTAGAAATCAGGTATTTAAGACTGATTTCCTGGTTCCTCTTCCCTCCCCCCAAGAGCCTGGAGGCAGGAAGGCTGCTGGAAGCAGAGAGGGGAAAAGCCTCTCCCCAAACAGGTTAAATCATTCTGCTCCTTTTTTCTAAAACTGCAATGTTCCTTATTTTGATTTTGGAAGTGGAAAAGCCACTCCAACCCTGAGTCAGGGAAAACCTTAGTTAAGTTATTGGTCAGGTGAGCAGGCTTTTGTTTTGCTTGTGTTTCTTTTGTATGCACTGTGGCAGTCTCACTCAATGCCTTGGACTGAATAAACCAGGCATAGCCTGTTTAAAGGAACAGCACGTTACGCCTCGTCATTTAACCTACCCTAAAAGACCGTGTTCTAACAGTCCCGGACAGACGGTGGAGCCCCGGAGTAAGCCGTTTGTCACATATGGTGGAGAATGCGAGCAGAACACTAAAAGGTCTGCAGGTTAAAGAACTTTAAAAAAAAAAAAAAAAAAAAAAAGTTTTTTTTTCTCTCCAAACAAGATGGAAGACGGGGTGAGTGCGCTGGAATGCAATGTCGCTGCCCAGAAAGACACGAATGAAACCCAGCAACAGGTGAATGCAACCCAGCAACAGCTGTTAATAGCCCAGCAAGAGACTAATGCAAACCAGCAACAGACGAATGCAGCCCTGCAAAAGGCGAATACAACCCAGCAACAGACGAATGCAGCCCTGCAAGAGGCGAATGCAGCTCTGCAAAACGCGAATGCAAACCAGCAAGAGACAAACCGCTTGCTGAGAGAGGAGCAACAACGGTTCGCCCAGGGCTTACAGCAGGAACTCGAGATCCTGAGAGGGACTATCATTAAGACTCCACTGGCAGAGGCAGCCCCAGTCCCGAAAATGACCAGGGCAAGCCACTACCTTCAGAAGATGGGGCCCTCGGATGATGTTGAAACCTATCTTCTCACGTTTGAACGCACGGCACAGAGAGAGGGATGGCCAGAAGCTGAGTGGGCCAGTCTAATCGCACCCTTCTTAAGCGGCGAACCCCAGAAGGCTTACTTTGATCTAGAGCCAGCCGAAGCTAACGTCTATGCAAAATTGAAGTTCGAGATCCTCGCCCGCCTCGGCGTAACCACGGCTGTTCATGCCCAAAGGTTCCACGCATGGTCCTTCACGTTGGATAAAGCCACCCGAAGCCAGATGTATGACCTCATCCACCTCACTCGGAAGTGGCTACAACCCGAGATCAACTCAGCAAGCCACATCGTGGAACGGTTGGTCATGGACCAGTTCTTGAGGAAACTTCCCTCTGCCCTACGCCGTTGGGTCAGTCAGAGTGACCCCCACAATGCAGACGAGCTGGTGGCCTTCGTAGAAAGGTACAATGCAGCAGAAGAGCACCCGCAACCCATAGTCATGGAGCATCCCCACTACCCAAGGTTCCAGGACTCTTCCAGAGACGGTAAAAGGGTACCAGGGTTAAGGGGGGCTGAAGAGCGACGACCGCCTTCACACAGCACCAGCAACATTGGCTCGCATAATAAGGGCAACAGCCAACATGGGGAGCCGAAAAAGGGCTCTATGTGGGACACAGATGTAACCGGGATCCCCTTCTCACCCTTGGTGTTGGGGGAGGGTGCGCTGCATAGGGAGCACTCTGATACGGAGGCTCCGCGTCATACAAGATGCCATGTTTTGGTTGGCACCAGTATAGCCCTAACCTAGCCAGAGGTTGTGCACGTGCAGGCGAGAGTACCAAAGCCCGCGAAGGAGGAGAGTTCCGATTGGAGGGAGGTAGTGAGACACAGGTCCCATCAACCCCCACGGGTCCCCGTGATAGAGCTGAGCCAATGAGCTGGGAGTTAGAGGAGGAAAAGGAGGTGGTTGCACGCACGTTGGTTCAGAGCTGGCTGGAGAGGAGAGGAGACGGAGCTTCGGTGTAGGGGAGGCCAACCGCCCCCTACGTAGGCCGCATGCCCAAGGCCCAGTTAGGCCCTGAGTCCCCGTAGAGACAAGCGTAGCTAGGGACTTGCCATAGTGAGGTTCCGGATCCCTTTAGTGCCGCACAATCATAACAGGACTGTTCTAATTGGCGGGAGGTCTGGGCTCAGACCCCGCTAGCAAGCCGCCACGTGTCCGGGTGGGATCGCCCAGGACTTCAACGTGGGTGGGAGGACGACATCTACCCCTCGCGGATCCTTTGTGAAGATTTGTAGCAGTACCGGGTACCGGAGTACCCGGCAGGTAATTCTCCAAGTGCACCAACGGTACCATCGTTTCATTCGGGACACAGTGGCTGCGCAGTCACACTCACACATATAGTTATCTGACTCACTTGAGGGTGGGAGGACTTATCACAAGAGGACTGTCCACGGGGTGGGATCACCCGGTGGAGGGAGACGGGACACCCGGTGGAGGGAGACGGGACTTCGCTACCTGCCGCCTGCCTCGGACCCCTGCTTGTTACCTGACTTTGCTATCTGCCACCTGCCTCTAATCTCTGCTTGTGACCCCTACTACGCTCCTGCTGTTCCGGCCACCGAGATCCTACCCGCCACAGGAGTTTCCCGTGACAGAAAGCAAAGGCCACTTCTGGATCTCGCTGGAACAGATTCTTCTTCTGCCTGCACCCTTTCCTGCCTGCTGCAGCAGACCACATCCGCATGGTTGAAGATAAGTACTTTCGTTTCTTTTGTGGAAATCCAATTTGGGATCTTGAAGGGTTTTTTTGTTGCTGCTAAGTGTTCTGCAAGAATTATTGCGTTCATAACAAAAAAAAAATTCTGCTGAGACTAGAACTGTTGCTGCAGAGACTAGTGCACCTTTCTTTGAGGTTTTTTCTTTCGTGCAGTGCCTGGGTTTACCCTTGCAGTACCTGTTGCCACCTTTTTAGACTCTGACTTTTCATTCCCTGGACAAGGCTTGTCCCTGGTTGGACCACTGTTGTTCACAGGGTTCCCATTTCAAAAGACGAGTGCTTCCATTATTTTGTTACTGCATGCTGTGATTTTTTCTGCAATCTGTAGTTCTTCCTATGATTGGTTCTAAAGTTTCAGATTTAACTGCAGGTTTTTCTGTATGATATCCCTACGCCTGATATCTAAAGTTTCAGATTTAACTGCAAGGTTCTCTGTCTGATATTCCTATGTCTGATGTCAAAAGTTTCAGATCTAACTGCAAGTTTTCTCTGTAGTAGTTTCCTGCTGTCTATGATATTTCTATGCCTTATTTCTAAAATTTCAGATTTAACTGCAGGTTTTCTTTGTCTATATGATATCCCTACGCCTGATGTCTAAAGATTCAGATATAACTACAAGTTTCTCTGTCTATGTTTTTTCCTTGCATTTATAAATCTCCGTGACTAATGCTAAAGTCTCAAAAGGTCAGCTCTCCTATCTTGTGTCTCTCTGTGTCTAATATTCCTGTTGTTCATTCTAATGCTTCTGCTTTAAAGACACATTTTCTGCATTACTGGTTTCTTGGGAAGTTTGATTTCCCTACAGTATGCCTGAAGTTATGGCTCCCACTCTGAAAACAGTCTTGAGCAGTAAATGTGAACACAGTACCACTGATTCTTCAGAACTTCTCAAAGCAAGGAAGAAGAAGAAAAAGAAGGGAGGCATTACTGTGGAAGTTGCAGAAGGAATTAAGAATGAAAATTTAACCTCAGAGTCTGCATTTGATGAAAGAGATATGCTGCAGCTTAAGGCAACTCACAGACGTATCCCAAGAATAGTGGAAGAAAAGAAAGATGCCCTAACTCAGACGCTTCAAGCTGCACAGAAAGCGATTGATTGTCTTTATGGACGTTTAGATAAGGAGCAAGAAGCCAAGGCTGCACTACAAAGCTGTCTATCCTCAGCAATTGCTAAGTGTGTTCTCCAGGAGAAAGAAATAGAGCAGTTGGAGAGGGACAGGGTGATCCTGTCAAGTAAGCTGGAGAAGGCCTATGCTGATAATAAAAAACAAACAAAGCGCACAACACTCATCGTGAAAAATGTAATAAACTATGTTTATATATAAGGTGTTTCAAGGTTATGCGTACATCAAGGTAGATTAATCAAGCATAGGGCCACAGAGTGGCAGTTACCAGCGTCTGCAACCAGGAACCACCAGAGCTTCACTCTCCTTTCCACCTACAGGTAGGTGAAATGCCAGATAATTGATGACTCTGCCACAGTCTCAATGTCCTGTAAATAGCGTCAATACGCTTAGTGGATCCTGGGGAGTGGTTGTCCTTTGCTCGCAAGTAGTACACAAGTTCCTCTGCAGACCTCACTGTGTTTCCCGATCAGTCAGGCAGCGTGACGGCGTGGTCCCGTGGGCCCTTGTGTGATGTCAGAGCGCCCGCTCTGCTTTGACTAACAGCGTCTGCCAGTAATGATTCAGACCTCACTTGGCAACCACAGAGGCAGGCAACAGCGCGGCACATGCGCAGAACAATAAAATACACCTTGGAATATGAATAATAAAAGTATATAGGTTGAATGGTATCTCTCCTTTTCTTTACGCGGCGTTTCGTAGCTCAACAGGCCACTTCTTCAGGGAATAAAACACATGATATCTGTATCAGAGTTTATACCATTCAAAACCATATGATTGGTTAACAATTTAGTAGTATCAATGAATCACTATGCACCATGCTAATGCAGTACAGCTGCAAAATCAGAGCTGCCTAAAAAAAAAAAAACATTTTATTTTTAATACTTAAAAAGCTGCATAAAACACAATACTAAAATTCCTGGTTGCAGACGCTGGTAACTGCCACTCTGTGGCTCTATGCTTGATTAATCTACCTTGATGTACGCATAACCTTGAAACACCTTATATATAAACATAGTTTATTACCTTTTTCACGATGAGTGTTGTGCGCTTTGTTTGTTTTTTTGTTACTAGATTCTAGGGTCTTGGGCTACCCTTTACACAGCAGCAGACGCTCATCTACATTGGTATATATTTATTTACCTTTTCCACATGGTGGGTTGTGTTTTTTTAATTTAAATTAACATTACAATTAACACTTTGTATTAAGTATATATTTTAGTGCGCACTTATTTATTTTTTCTATGCTGATAATGCCCAGTACCAGAGTTTCATGGCTCAAGTTGGCGCAAAACTGGAAGCCTCTGAGAAGAAGAATTGTCACTTCAACACAGAACTACGTTCATTGAGAGAGATCTTCGAAGGGTTAAATAGCAGTTTTGAAACTGTAACCCAGGAGTGCAAGAATCTCTATGTCCAAGACAGTGAAGGAGATAAGAAACTCCATGAATTAGGAGAGGAGAAGAAACAGTTGGCCGAGGAAAAGTTAGACGTGCAGACAGCACTGCAGAATGCAGAGAGAGTGCTGCAAGAAGAACGTGTCTCCCTGGAGCGGCGCACACAAGCAGAAAATATGCTGCAGAGTCAGCTGCAGAGTCAGCTGCGAGAACTGAGTACATATCTGCAGGACACCAAGGAGAAATGGGTGAATGCTGAAGAAAAGCAGCGAGTTCTGCAGGAAGAAAGTTTCCAGACTGCCTACAAAATAAAGATGCTGCAAGATTATTTGAGTACCCAGTGTGTCCCCAAAGAACAGCATGAGGAGCTGAAGGCCACACTGAGCATAACCAGAGCCTCGCTGGAGGAAGAGCTAAAGCTAGCAGCTGAACACACATCTCAGCAACTCACAGCGCTGCAGGCGCAGATCGCTGAGCTCAAGACACAGCTTGCCAAAAAGGAGGAGAGAGAGAAGGTGTCCGTCTGTCAAGTGGCTGGCCTGACACAGCGCTATGAGGTCAAAATGGCCGATGCCTGCAAATTATTGGACCACACAGCCCGTGATAAGTGAAGATTATCCAAGGATGGCAGCGGAGCACAGCTGAAGGATGGGGTCAACACCAGCAATGAAAGGGTTAAAAATACTTCTTTAATGAGACATGGTGCAAAACGGTGGGAGACAGCAACAACTCTAACGCATTTCAGGCTATGCAGCCCTTTTTCAAAGAGTGAAATCGCGTCTCCACTACCCGCAGTTATGAAGGGGAAACCCCGCCCACCTTTCCCAGAGATGCCGCGCGGTTTTCGCGCGGATGCTAGCCAGCTCTCTCATTGGTCAAAATAGATCTCCAACCAGGAACTAATTCAGAGTGGCGTCTCTGGTGGCTGTAAGAGTACCAGCTAGCGTTCCGATTGGTCAGAATTGGTTTCCAATCAGAATACTGGTTTGGAGATGCGTCTCTGGTAGTCAGGGTTACCCGTTCAGCCGCGTGAGTGGGAAAGACAACAAAGGGTATAACACACAATTATAAGTGAAAACAAACATATAATATAATAAAAAATCAATGAATACGCAATCAGTTTCCTCATATGGATAGACTCAGGATATGGAATAGCCTACGGCTTATTAATGGTACACAGTGTATAATTTAATCAGAGGAATATAATTAGATCAAGCCCCTAATTTGTTTCTAATCGATATACAGGGCAAAGAATTATTCATAATAACATTATAGTGATGAACAGTTTGTTCCTATTCTGTGTAGAATAATACAGTACCGACACACTTTATTGCAGTGTGGTCGGTACCGCAAGCCGGGAGATTTCCCGGCTTGCTAGTGGCCGCCCCTCGGCGTGCCGCGCGTCATAGACGCGCGGTCACGCGTCTTCGGGAGCCTGCGCCCCCTGCACGCGCGTACAGGGCTCCCCAAGGGAGCCCTGGTGTCCCGCGATCTGCGGGACGGCGGCAGGGGGTTCCGGGGGACCCGGCGGACCCGGCAGCGGTAGGGAGAGCGCCCCGATCGGAGGGCGCTCTTCCGCTGCTTCGGCGCGCACCCGTCACACTCGGGCGTGCGCCAGGCTACTGCTGCGGCCAAGAACAGGCAAATGCTCGAATAAACTTGGCCGCAGCAGTAGATATATACTGGATCCATAGGGAATTAAATTCACAAGTGTAAAAGAAGGAAAAAGGAAATAGATGGGAAGAAGAATAAGAGGGGGGGGGAGGGGGAAGACAAGGGGAAAAAAGAATAAGAACATAATATACATAAAGAGAACAAATCGTTATAATAAATATAAACCTTATGGGTATATTGAACATAACCCATAAACAAATCAAGTGAGAAAGTGTTTCAATTCCCAGTCCTGGTTCATGCCCCTGGGTGCCATTGTCCCAAGGGCATAAATCCAGAACATCTCTCTACGGTTGAGCAAAGCTTCTCTATTGCCTCCCCTGACATGAGTCTGAATGTGCTCAAGAGCACTGTATGTAAAAGATCTTAATGTTCCTACAGGGCAGTGATTGAAGTGGCGTGCGACCGGGTATCTGTCATCACGTTTCTTTATACTCCTGATGTGTTCATTAATTCGAACTTTTAGCGGTCTTATTGTACGGCCCACATAATTACTCCCACAGGGACAGTTAAGTAGATATATTACAAAGTTGGTGTTACAAGTAAGAAATTTCTCAATACGATAAATCTGATTAGTATGTATATTTTTGATAGATTTATGTTCTTTGGCGTATCTGCATGTATTACAGTTCCCACACTTGAAAAATCCCCTTGGGGTTGTCGGGGTGGGTTTCTTGGTAGAACAGAACAAACTCGGTGATATATGGTTCCCAATAGTTTTAGCCTTTTTGAAGACTATTTTGGGGTTAGATTTAACTAAACTCTCTAGATCTCTATCTAGTTTTAGAATAGACCAATGTTTTTGTAGGATGCACCTAATCTGTTCAGCCTGTTTTGAATAAGTGGTTATGAAGAGTGGTACTTGGGGGGTTGTGTCTCCCTTAATGTTAATTTCTCCTCTTTTTTTCTTTCTAGTGTTTTTTCTATTCTTATTTAGGAGCTCTGCTCTATCCATTTTGAGTGCGTTCTCAAACGCAATCCCTAGGTCCTTCTCTCCATAACCCCGACTCAGAAATCTTTTTTTGAGTTCCTCAGCCTGAAGGAGGAAAGATTGTTCCGTGGAGCAAATCCTCCTTAGTCTAAGAAACTGTCCCTTTGGAATACCCCGAATGAGGGATCTCGGGTGAGCGCTGTTGGACCTGAGCAGCGAATTCCTAGAGTTTGTTTTTCTAAACACACTGGTCTGTATCTTTAGATCAGTGTCTATGTACAGGTGTAAATCAAGATAGTCGATATTGGTTTCATGATAAGTATGTGAAAATTTCAAATTATAAGTATTTGCCTCTAGATATTCAAAAAAGGAGTGTAGAGTGTCCATATCACCGTTCCAAATTAATATTAAATCATCTATAAATCTACGGTAAAACATAATATTGTGCCTGAAAGGATTTTTATCACCAAAAATGTGAGTGTTCTCCCAAAAACCCATAAATAAATTTGCGTACGAAGGTGCAAATGACGTGCCCATTGCTGTGCCTTGTGACTGTAAATAATATTGTTTGTCAAACATAAAATAGTTATGTTGTAACAAAAACATAAGTGAATCTAGTAAAAAAGTGCTCTGTGCTAGGTTAAGGTTAGAGTGATTAAGGAAGTGACTTATAGCTTTAGTGCCCAAAGTGTGATCAATTATGGTGTATAGTGAGGTCACATCCAGTGTGACCCACATGAAAGTGTTAGACCATTTTATATTTTGAATATCTAGAAGCAAATCTGAAGAATCCCTCAGGTAAGAAGGGAGTTCTTTTACAAATATCTGCAAAAAATAATCAACGTACCTAGATAAACCATCTCCCAAAGATCCAATACTGGAAATAATAGGTCTGCCAGGAGGGCTAACCAAAGATTTATGGATCTTTGGGAGATGGTGAAAAATAGGCACGTTGGGAAATGGGTTATATAAATAGGCGACTTCTTGTTTTGTGAGAACACCTAATACACTGCCCAGGTCCAACAGGTCACGAATTTCCACCAAAAAGGCTTGTGTGGGATCTTTATCCAACTTACAATATGATTTAACATCACTAAGCTGTCTTAGGGCTTCTAAATGGTAAGCCTCTGAGTGCATCACGACCACTGCACCCCCTTTGTCCGCACTCTTTATAACTATATTTGATCTTTTCTTGAGTGTGGCAAGATGTAAATGTTCCTCTTTTGTCATGTTATTAAAGGGGGGTGTGGTAAATGAGTAACCCTTGGCCATAAGTTGTAGATCTTTCTCAACCAATTTCTCAAATGTCTCTAAATGAGGGCCTTTAGTAAAGTTCGGGCAGAAGATTGACTTGTTCCTAAAGGAAGTGTGCTTGGTTCCAGTGAGGAATGCCAGTTGTTCTTCCTTATCTATACAGTCTGCAATTTCTTCTTCACCTATAAGGTCAGTAAGATCTTGGATAGCGCCAAACTCTCTAAAAGATAGTCTATCCCCCCGTGTGTCATCAATCAGATGGTGGGGATCAATAATGTCCCCAGCATCTGATGGAGGAGACACGGGGATCTGAACATCTTTTGATGAAAAAAATTTTTTTAGGGAAAGTTTCCTAATGAATCTCTGGAGATCTATAATTGTGCTAAATAAATCAAAGTCATTCATGATAGCAAAATTGAGGCCCTTATTCAGGACCGCCAGCTCTCCATCCGAGATAGAAACGCCTGAAATGTTCAAAACATTATCAATATTTGTTATGGATCGATCTTTCGTTTCTTTATTGCCACGTCTTTTTGGTATGAGGAAACTGATTGCGTATTCATTGATTTTTTATTATATTATATGTTTGTTTTCACTTACAATTGTGTGTTATACCCTTTGTTGTCTTTCCCACTCCCGCGGCTGAACGGGTAACCCTGACTACCAGAGACGCATCTCCAAACCAGTATTCTGATTGGAAAGCAATTCTGACCAATCAGAACGCTAGCTGGTACTCGCGCGAAAATCGCGCGATACTTACAGCCACCAGAGACGCCACTCTGAATTAGTTCCTGGTTGGAGATCTATTTTGACCAATGAGAGAGCTGGCTAGCATCCGCGCGAAAACCGCGCGGCATCTCTGGGAAAGGTGGGCGGGGTTTCCCCTTCATAACTGCGGGTAGTGGAGACGCGATTTCACTCTTTGAAAAAGGGCTGCATAGCCTGAAACGCGTTAGAGTTGTTGCTGTCTCCCCCCGTTTTGCACCATGTCTCATTAAAGAAGTATTTTTAACCCTTTCATTGCTGGTGTTGACCCCATCCTTCAGCTGTGCTCCGCTGCCATCCTTGGATAATCTTCACTATGTTTACTCACCCAGCGTGATGCACGCAAAAAATGGATCAAGGTTTCAAAGAAGAGTTTTGATTCTCCCCACTTATGGATTCAGGGGGAGTTGCTGACCGGTAACAGTGCCGCAGGTAAGAGAGTTTTTTTCTAGTCTAGTGAGGTGCTTTTCTAGCATTACAAATGTACCCTCATTAAAGACAGATTACTCTATTATACCACTTCCTGCTTTATGATGCACTGGGTCCAATACTCTCAATCACTCATTTAGACCTTGTCCTAACCTGTTTTATTTATATTTTTTTGAGCAACAATTGCCATTGTACCCCATTTTGCTGTAGCACTGTTTATAGGGAACCTTCCCTTACCTTCTCCAGCCCGTGATAAGGTCCGGCTGCAGCTGGAGCTGGACAATGCCCGGGAGGAGTACCGGCAGCTGCAGATCAGAAATGAAGAAGATGAAACATATTTAAGCTTTACTCTGAGTCAGCTGGGAATTATGGAGTCGCGACTCAACTCCAAAGAAGCCGAACTGCATTGAGTGGGAAAAGAAGTGCAGAAGGACAGCTTCAAGAGCTGAAAACTCAAATAGCTGGTCTTAATAAGAATTTAGGTGATACCACGAAACGGCAGTCACAAAAGGAGACCATGGAGCGTGAATTCTATGTTCCCACTTACCCATGTGAAAAGTCTGCACCCCTGTCCTTGATGCCCACATTCCTGATGTCCATGCCTCTGCAATGGAGTTGAACGTATCCATTGGGAAGTTCCAGATTCCAAAACTAAAAGAGATATATTGGTCACAAAAAGAGACCACGGAAAGTGAATATGTCCCCTCTGCCGCATGTGAAGAGCCTGATGTATCTGTTCCCGATGCCCCTGCTATGACGTTAGACGGATCCCTGGTGAAGTTCCTTGCTATGCCTAATGTTCTTGATGCTGATGCCAACGCTCTTGTGATGAGGATAAATGCACCTCTCACAGATTTCCCATCAGCACTTGACGTACACATTAAGTTGGCCTTCCATCAAGGTTTCCCTGAAGAGCCTGGAGGGTTGTCCGGAGTTGTTGCTGATTCCTATGTTCCTACAAAACATGGAGTGTTGTCCGAAGGCCATCGTGAGTCGGCCTTCCATCAGGGACACCCTGCTAAACCTGGAGGGTTGTCAGGAGGATCTACTGGCTCCTCTGCTCCCGCTGTGAAGACAAGCGCACGTTCTTCCGTTTATCTACGAATATCTGATGCGTCCTCTGCTGAGCCTGTGACCTACTCTGCAAAGTCAAGCTTACTGCTCACAGATTCTCTTGCATTTCAGTTGATGCATCCTGACTTTCAACTGTTCCGAGAGAGAATTGAATTCCTCTGTCGGCTTTCTGATGGACTTTTTCAGTCTGTACCTGTGGAGTACTCTCTGCCCGCTGACAAACCACCAGAGGTGGGTCACCTTGAGTCCACTTTTCATCAAGGCCTCCGGGAAGAGCCTGGAGGATCGTCCGGAGAACGCTCTTGAGAGGGGGGAGTAATGTCAGGGTCTCCTAGACCTCCTGCCTAGCCATAGTTCTGCTTTGTCCACTGGGTGTGCTGCTGTCTTCTGTTTCCTCTGGGTTCCTCTGTCTGCCTGTCTGTCTTCTTGTTGCTCCTGTCTCTGTCCTTTATAGCTTCTGCTTCCTGGTTGGTTCAATTGCCTTTGCTTCAAGTCAGACTCCTATGCACATGCCTCTGTCTTTGATCCTGATCTGTTCCTGTACCTGTATTTAAGTCTGTTCACAGTAAAGGCCCTTGCTGGTAATCTGGCTTGTCCCTATTTGTTCCTTGCTCCCCGGTCTCAGTCCCTGCTCCCCGGTCTCAGCCCATGCTCCCCGTTCTCAGTCCCTGCTCCCCGTTCTCAGTCCCTGCTCCCGGACCTGTCCTGCCCTGCCTGTCCTGTTCCAGTCTCCTCGTTGCCGACCTCTGCTTGTTACCTGACTTCGCTACCTGCCGCCTGCCTCGGACCCCTGCTTGTTACCTGACTTTGCTATCTGCCGCCTGCCTCTGATCTCTGCTTGTGACCCCTACTAAGCTCCTGCTGTTCCGGCCACCGAGATCCTACCCGCCACAGGAGTCTCCCGTGACAGTATCCAACGTATCCAACATATCCAACGTATCAAACGTATCCAATGTATCCAATGTATTTAACATATCCAACATTTCCAATGTTTACTTATTTTACTGATAAGCTACTAAAATGCCCCTTCTTTTTTTGCTCACCAAACACCTGCACCTGTGTAAGCAAGTGAATGGTATGGCCAACATATCCAACATATCAACATTTTCAAAATATCCAACGTATCCAACATATCCAACATTTCCAATGTTTACTTATTTTATTGATAAGCTACTAAAATGCCCCTTCTTTTTTTGCTCACCAAACACCTGCACCTGAGTAAGCAAGTGAATGGTATGGCCAACATATCCAACATATCCAATATATCAACATTTTCAACATATCCAACGTATCCAACATATCCAACATTTCCAATGTTTACTTATTTTATTGATAAGCTACTAAAATGCCCCTTCTTTTTTTGCTCACCTAACAACTGCATTTTAACACGCTTATAGAATTGATGGGTGAGGGGCTTACAGATTGTGTGGCTTACGGGCATGCACAAAGTAATAACTATCAGAATCAGAAATGTTCAAAGCTGACCGTTCTTCACGTGGAAGTACCTCCAGTTTCTCAATTTCATAACTAGCCCCTTTAAAAAACAGTTCCAGGCCTTCCTTTGTTATGGCCATGCAATTAAAGCACTTTTGGCCAACATAGTAAAAGTAACAATTTAGCGAACTCAGAACGATTAAGTGACCTCCGGGCTTGATCAGGTCATGGAAATGTTTCAGGGTATTGCAAAGAGACTTGATATCCTTGCAGGCAACTTCCAAGCAGAGGCAGCTGAGTATGCAATCTGCTGGTGGCAGAACTTCAGGCTCAAGTGGGTTTCTTTTCAAGACATCACACTTTAGGACTTGTTTCACGGTTCTACAGAGTGTACCTTCCTTTTCCTTCCAGTTCTCACTGTCAAAACAATTAAACATTAAAGGCATTTTATTGCTTGTTTTATATCCCTATGGATGGAATGTTAGGCCTTAGACCATTTGGAAAATGTTCTGTGTATACATCACAACATCTTTTTCCCTTTACTCTGTTGGGCTGAAAATCTCTGACACAACAAATTGACCACACCGCTCACCTCATTGGATACATTAATAACTTATGACCGGTGCATATAGGGGAAAGAATTCAGCATAGATCCAAACAAAAAGGTGATGACAGAATCACCAAAAGATTCCTATTTCCTGCACTCAGTCTGGTATAGTTTAGTGTAATTAGCACAAATGTCTAACAGGTATGCTACTTAGATGGTAAATAGATACAGGTTACCCATAGTAGCCGCTCCCATCCCTGTAGGAAGATGGATACCAGTAAAAGCCAAAATGGCCAAAGACAATAAAACTTTATTAATAATTTGACATCGACGAAAGAACAATTACAGTTACCATATATACAGTGTAGGGATATAAACCTCCCCAAATATAAAAAAAAGGTAGGTGGGTGCTAGACACACAATTCGTAAATCCACGAACGTATCTATGTTACCAATAACCATATAATAATGTGTGTTAGCAAATCCAGGATCTCAACATATCTATGATGACCCGATGTATATTCAAGTCATCTACCGGTAATGGTATATCTGATATGGCCTAAAAAGCCATCAAATATTCTAGGCGATTGGTAGGGGTGATAAGCAGACAGATCTGTCTTAACTCTGTGCTAGTGTAGTAATACTCTGCAGAGAAGTAAGGTAAGCAGCAAACAAACAGTGATGTGTTGCTCACACTGTGTCTGTATAAAAACCTAAAAAAAAAAAAAACGGGATCTTGAACTGCAGCTTTAATGTCCAACTGAAACAAAGGTGATATGTGACTCTTTTTCAGCCTACAGTATTTCTTCCTATGTGTTTCATTTGATCACACACAGCAATTCCTGGCAGCAAGTTCCATCATAACGCTCCCTTGTAACATAATCACTGCATCTACTGTACCTAACAACGAGAAACCAAGATCCTGTATCTTATTATAATAATATCCTTGGCAAACATATATTGTGTTGTATTTAATTCAAAACCAAGTTCTCAACATACTTCAAATTCATCTAAAAGTATTTTCCCATAATTCCCTAAACCTTTTTTACCCTAAGTAATGTCTCATTTATAGAACGTCCTTCATTGCTCATTTCCTTTTCAGTTGCTGTAGAATTTCTTGACTGATATTGTGATTGTTTACTGCTGCGGCCAAGTTTATTCGAGCATTTGCCCGTTCTTGGCCGCAGCAGTAGCCTGGCGCGCGCCCGAGAGTGACGGGCGCGCGCCGAAGCAGCGGAAGAGCGCCCTCCGATCGGGGCGCTCTCCCTACCGCTGCCGGGTCCGCCGGGTCCCCCGGAACCCCCTGCCGCCGTCCCGCGATCGCGGGACACCAGGGCTCCCTCGGGGAGCCCTGGACGCGCGTGCAGGGGGCGCACGCTCCCGAAGACGCGTGACCGCGCGTCTATGACGCGCGGCACGCCGAGGGGCGGCCACTAGCAAGCCGGGAAATCTCCCGGCTTGCGGATCTGGCCGCAGTGTGATAAAGTGTGTCGGTAGTGTATATGACCGGTCTGTAAACCTGACAATGTATTCTTCCACATGGTCTCAAATTCTTCTTTCAGTTTTGTGTTCCTCAGCTCACAGGTTTTCATTCCAGAAGGCTACTGACACTTCAATTCTTCTCAGGTATTTATTCTGGATACATTGAATCTCATACTTCCCTTTTTGGATGTACTGTAAACAGCCTCCTCACACTTGCTAAGTGCACTCCTCCCAAGCTCCTCATTTAGAAATGGCCCTTCTCCTGAGGAAGCCTTCTCTGTATCTTTCTATTAGATGCACATTTTCAAATCCACTCTCAGGCTCCTGTTTAAGTAACAGCTACAGTACATCTTTTTCTTCATTTCCTAGGATATGATCAATATTATCTTTAAGCTTATACATGTTTCACAGCCCTTCACCAGCTTTTTATTCAAACAATACATTTCACAGATATAACGAAAAAACTGCTAGGTTTTTTATTTCGGTTCTCAAAAGTCCTATAGCATTTTCTGGTTTCAGGTCAGCATTATGTGTACACACGTACTGAACAGTGGCATTGTATGCTGGACACGAAAACTGATCAGTTTCTATCACCTCCTTGAAGTTTTCCTTTCAATATGACTGGAATATTGTACGGAAATGTTCACACCTTATTGTCAGGACTGCTTTATGCACATACAGTAGCGAGAAAAAGTTTGGAAACCCCAATAACAATTATGTACATTCCATTGTTCCATTGTTTTCCCATGATAATCTTTCTTGAATCAAAACCAGTCTTTTCTTAAATATCCAAGAAGGTTTATATTAACCAATTCCATATATTTTGAAACAATATGATGTACAGTATGAATTAGACAAACAATTAGTAACAGTCAGGTTATGTGCAAAAGTAAGTGAAACCCTGGTTTTATCCGCTAAATTAAAGGGTATAATTGGAATCAGATGTTTAAATAATTAGGTAGATCTTTCAGTGTGAGTTTGGGAGTAAGGTCATGCCATGGTCAAATGAAATCTCTGACCTTAGAAAAGCAGTTATTGATGCTCATCGATCTAGAAAGGGTTACAAGCCCAATTCCCAGGGGTTGGGATGGAGTCGCCACTGTCAGACAGATGAGAACGTTCAAGACCACTTTACAGAGGACCGGTCGCCCTACCAAAATTTCCCCAAGAACAAACCGGCAAATCATACAGGAACTCACAAAGAACCCAAGAGTAACATCCAAGAATCTGCAGGCGACTTTCACCTTGGCTAATGTGAGTGTTCATGACTCAACTATCAACAAAAGACTGAACAATAATGGTGTTCATGGAATGATAGCCAGGAGGAAAGCACTGCTCTCAAAAAGAACATTGCTGCCATCTGAAATTTGCCAAAGAGCACATAAATGATCCACAAGACTTCTAGAGCAATGTTTTTTGGACAGACGAGTCAAAAGTAGAACATTTTGGCCTCAATGAGAAACATTATATTTAGCGAAAACCAAACACTGCCTTCGAAGAGAAGAACCTCATCCCAACAGGTTGGTGGGAGTGTGATAGTTTGGCGCGGCTTGCATCATTGACACAACCATCAAATAGTTGGAGGGGAAATGGGGGAGGGGGAAAATCCTGCTCAGCTCAAATCAGAGTTACTTACTAGAGAGGTGCTATCAGGGTTAATACATGTGTGTAGGGAGGGGAAAGAGACCAGAACCCTATGTGATGCACTCAACTCTACTAATATGAAAATAATAAAGTTTTATTAATATCTATTAAGGTAAACATAGAAAAAAGTTTAAAACCTAAACAGTGTACTAGAGAGATCTTAGGTGTGGATCTATCTTAATGGTCAAATGGCAGTGATAATCACCTTTAAATAGCCATATAAGCTAGACTGGACTTGCAGTCAGATACAAATATAAACACATCGCACTTGAACCTGATAGCTCAAAATATGGACACTTTGTGCATTCCCTCAGGATAATAGTACACAAAGTGTTAATCCTAAAGTGCCATGAGGTGCAGTGATACACGGAGAGGAACACTGAAAACTTTGGGCACTGTGTAACAATGTCAGTGTATTACACATAGCATTGGTGCCTGCACAAATGAAGTCAGTTGTATCCCCCAGCAGGAGAAAAAAAACCCACCCTTGTAAACAAACGATGGGGATTAGCGTGGGTATGCAGTAAGTGTCAGTAAGTACACAACCTTAATGGCCAGTATGGTGTACCAGCCGGGCATAATCAAACCCCAGGCTACTTACAGTACATAGACCCAAACGCTATAATACCAGCAAACACTTCCTGTAGTGTGTTAATAACACTGCATCCACTCGTGTTAACCAGTGAGCAACATGGGTTAGATAAATCTAATCTTCCCTGTCACTTGCTAGTGGGATCCACATCTGTGGCCCACATCAGAGTTTAAACTGCCAAGTTACTAGTCTAGCTGACCGGAGAACAAACTCCTGTGAGTTTGTGGTACACTGAACGTCGCTATGACGTCATCCCGACGCGCGTTTCGTTCCAGAGCAAGGGAACTTCTTCGGGGGGAGGAGGCACCCGGAACTGACCTGCTTCTTATACCCTGCAGTTGCCATGGTGATCCGATGTCGTGGTTTGGTGGGAGTGAACCCTCCTACCAGTCAGAACGGTCCCTGCTGCTTCAATGCTATGCAGTTGCTTATTTCAAAGGAAACCTCGCATAAAATACAATACAGTAGGGGTTAAAATAAACTATATATTACACACACAAAGACTGTTGTTTATTTATAGGGATGAGATTAAATGACACTTCATGTTGACACGATCAAAAGGTAAGTCAATGTATCATATGCATAATGCATATATTCCAGTAGGCAGTGAAAATTAACCCCATGGTAAGTATAAAGTGGTGTTAATCCTGTCCTGATTTCTCATGGAAAGCTTAATGCTTAATGACACACATGGTGGAATATTTTCATAGGAATGCACAAAATTTGAAATCTTCATTTAACCCATGTGGGGATTGTGTTCCTAAAATGAAAATCCACCTTGCCTCTTTTCTTATTAAGGCATTGTCAATATCACCTCCTCGGAGCCCAAGTGATATATGTTCTATACCTTGAAAGAGGACCGATGTAATGTCCCCTTGGTGTATCAAATTAATATGTCGTGCCAACGGTGTGTCAACTTCATTCCTAATGGTGCTGGCATGTTCAAGAATTCGGCGGCGTAGTTGGCGTGACGTCTTGCCAACATACATCATGCCGCATTTACAAGTCGCTAAATAAATAACTGCAGATGTTTTACAATTAAAGAATTCCTTAATCGTATATGTTTTGGACCCATTGGAATTTCTAAACGTTTTCTGGGGGTTAATGAAGCTGCAGGCTTTACATGCCCCGCATTTAAAGGTACCCTTTGTAGTATTTGAAAGCCAGGTTGTACTTGTCGGTGTTTTGTAATGGCTATGTACAAGAGTATCAGACAGGTTCTTAGATCTCCTGTAGGTGATGGAGGGGGCGTCGGAGAGCACTGTTCTATATATCTCATCCTCCAACAGGATGTGCCAATGTTTATTAATTATTCCTTTTATTTCCCTCCACTGCTTGCTATATGTGCCGATTATTCTTACTGTACTTAATTCATTTTCCAGTTGTTTTTTCCCATACAGCAGCATATTGCGGTCTGAATACTTAGCACGTTTGTATGCTTTATTGATACAGCTTTTACTGTAACCCCTGTTAATAGACTTTTGACTCATAATGTTGCATTGGATCTCAAAATCACTATTACTGTAGTTGAACAGTTTCTTTTAGCTCTTAAAAATTGTCCCACAGGGATACCCTCTATCTGTGGTCTGGGATGATGGCTAGTAAATAATAACAAATTATTTGTAGCTGTGACTTTGGTATGGACCGTAGATTGTAAAGCCCCTGTCTCATCCTTGAAAATTTCCAGGTCCAGAAAGGTAATTCTGTCCTGGTTTATCTCACTCGTGAGACGTAGATTGTGGTTATTCTGATTCAAGGCCGTCACAAAATTGTTGAATTCCGCCACTGTCCCATTCCACAGACACAGCACGTCGTCAATGTAGTGAGACCACAATTCGACGTGCTGTGTATGTATGTTCATCTCCTGGGTAAAGACTCTCGTCTCCTCCCACCAACCAAGGTAAATGTTGGCATATGTAGGGGCACATGTGGTGCCCATCGCCGTACATTGAAGTTGGTGGTAGAAGGTGCCCTTGAACAGAAAATAATTATGTTTCAGGACATAATTAAGAAGCTCAATGATGAATTCGTTATGTTTCAAATACTCAGAGCTTCAGGCTCTCAAGAAGTGTGACACTGATCCAATTCCCACCTGATGTTGTATGCTGGTATACAGAGATTCCACATCTAATGATGCCAAAAATGTGTTTTGGGATATCTGTATACCATCTATTTTCTTTAAGATGTCTGTCGTGTCTATTGTGTGGGAAGGTAGACTGGTCACATAAGGTCTTAAGACCTCGTCCAGGTAGATACTGGCATGCTCATTGAGAGAATCAATACCGGAGACGATTGGTCTTCCAGGGGGGTTCTTTGCGTTCTTATGTAACTTAGGAATACTGTAAAATGTGGCTATTTTAGGTTTGTCAACCAACATGTATTTAAATTCCTGTGACGAGATTACTTGATTATCCAAACCTTTCTGTAAGATCTTCCTCAGGTTCTGGAAATATGTAACTGTAGGATCATGTGGTAGAACTTCGTAACATTTTTTATCACTTAATAGCCTAACATTTTCTAAGACATACTTGATGTTTACGATGATTACGATATTCCCCCCTTTGTCAGCGGATTTAATTATGATCCCTTTTAATTCTGCTAGTTCCCTCAGGGCACATTTTTCATTTTGTGTGAGGTTTTCTTGTCCCCCTCTTTTAGACATTGTTTGAAAGTCTTTAGTGACTAATTTGAGAAACATGTTGATGTTTGTATCTGCACTTATTGATGGAGAATGTCAGGCCATCAGACCACGAGCTGAAGCTGAACCTAAAGTGGTTATGCAGCAAGACAATTATCCTAAACATACAAGCAGATTTACATAAAAATGGCTTAAGAAATTCAGCGTTTTAGAATGGCCTAGTCAAAGTCTGGACCTCAACCCCATTGAAATGTTGTGGCAGGACCTGAAGCAAGCTGTCCATGCAAGGAAGCTCTCAAATTTCACTGAGTTGAAGCAGATCTGTAAGGAAGAATGGGCCAAAATTCCTCAAAACCGATGTGAGAAACTGACGAACAGTTACAGGAAACGCTTAGTTGGAATCATTGCTGCTCAAGGGGGCACCACCAGGTACTGAATCTAAAGGTTCACATACAGCACTTCTTCACACATGGATATTGAATGTTCAATCATTTGTTGATAAATAAATGTTGAAAAAGTATCAGGTTTTTATGTCATTTGTTTGATCAGTATATCTTTATTTATTATTAGGACTTCGATTAGGATCTAATAAAATGTTAGGTTTCAAATATGTGAACATCCTAAGGGGTTGACAAACTTTTTCACGTCACTGTACATCTTTTCCACCAACTCTAAATTGTTCCTCTCTGGGTTTTTATGCACCTGACTTGGATATACTCTGTCGCTTTGAACATGTCAGGAATCGGCGTTCTCCTCGTTCCCCACACATAGCACTCCCTCCCCGCAGGGAGCCCCTGGACACACAAAACAATCCTGCCTTACCGGCCTCCACGGCTCCTCGCCCCTGCCGCCGTCGCGGGATCATTCCCCTCGGCGATTCCTCTGCTCAGCGCCGGGCGCGCCCACGCCCTCCTGCACGCACACCTGCACCATCCACTGGCTCGGTTCACGCGCGTACACGAGTTACGGAGCACGCTCAGTCTGCACACTCTTATTCCCGTCCCCCGGACCTCATGCTCCGCCCCCGCACACTGAACGAGCATACTCAGGTTACTAACAAGACTCACCTGGCCTGTTATGCCTGCACCAATCTGCAGTGTCTCCCTGTAGCTCTTCCTGTCCTGCCTCCGTTCCTAATTGGACCTTCCTGCTTTATCTAGCTCCTCTCTGCTCTCAGTCTTTGCTCGACATAGTCTCTGTATGGAAGTACTTCTGGATTCTCTCAGTGTTTTCACAGGTTCTGACGCGGCTTGTACGACTACCCCCTCTGACTCTCGATCTCGGCACTCCTTGGACAACGCTCACTCTGGTAACCCCTTGAACACGGCTTGGACTACGACCTATCTCCACTCTCCACTCCCTGACTTCGGCAAAGCATTCTTCCCTCTATCTCTACAACCGGTACCGGCAAGTATTGTCTACCTTACTACACCTGGCCTGGCAACGCTTTATACCACACTCCGGACACGCTCCCTTTGCTGCGGGTGCGTGTTTTACAACTTTCCCCTTCAGCTCAGGGGACGGGTCTAGTCTGCGGGCAGCACCGGCGTAACAGAACCACTGCTTTTCCCAGATGCACTTAGCTTCCTCCACACTGCGGAGAACTTCTCACTTACAGTAAGCTCATCTTTCCATTTCTCCAACTCTTCTTTTACTCACTTGGCAACCAGTTTTCCCACGCTTCATGCTGTCTCCCCACTATGTCACAGTCACTGTCATATGAAAAAACAAAAGATAAAAACCGGGCGCTTCTCAAAAATAAGTGAATATTAAATAATTAAGTAATTATACAATATACGTGACAGTGTGATTCAATTAATAATCAGTGCACAAATTGTGTTTAGTGACCTTCACCAATGTGTGAAAAATTATATAAATAAAAAAGTGCAATACAATAAATAAAAAAGCAGCTCTACACCCTTAGGACGGACTGTTCATGTCCAGATGGTTCTTGTGCAGATTTTCAAATTGGAGCGGAGCGCTGGGTGACTCAGGATTATGAAAAATAAAAATAAATACAATAGTGCAGATGGTATTGAAATAATAATATAATTAAAATGTTCTCTGTAGTAGTGGTACTCACAGATTGCACTATCAAATATAAGCGTATCAGAGACCCTTCTCTCTCTGATGGGAGCCCTTTGATGGAAATCCCTCAGAGTGGTGTGTGGATAACGGAAGCTTGTAATAGAGTGGTTCAATAATTCTCCCAGGGGTATTTTGTAATACAATATGGTTCGTGGGAGAGGACAGCTGTGGATGGAGAACGCCGGTTGTTCCTGGAGCGGAGGAGCCCTTCCGCATACGTCACTGGTGCCTTCGTCACGTCCTGTGTTATCGTAGGTCAGGGCGGAAGAGGCTGCCTGGTGTATCCGTCTCCTGTTAGCTTGCCAGCAGTTGTCTCACGGTTTCCTCAGCACAATCACCTCCCACAGCGGATCGATTCTACGCGTTTCGCTGTGGCTTCTTCGATTCCTGAAGAAGCCACAGCGAAACGCGTAGAATCGATCCGCTGTGGGAGGTGATTGTGCTGAGGAAACCGTGAGACAACTGCTGGCAAGCTAACAGGAGACGGATACACCAGGCAGCCTCTTCCGCCCTGACCTACGATAACACAGGACGTGACGAAGGCACCAGTGACGTATGCGGAAGGGCTCCTCCGCTCCAGGAACAACCGGCGTTCTCCATCCACAGCTGTCCTCTCCCACGAACCATATTGTATTACAAAATACCCCTGGGAGAATTATTGAACCACTCTATTACAAGCTTCCGTTATCCACACACCACTCTGAGGGATTTCCATCAAAGGGCTCCCATCAGAGAGAGAAGGGTCTCTGATACGCGTATATTTGATAGTGCAATCTGTGAGTACCACTACTACAGAGAACATTTTAATTATATTATTATTTCAATACCATCTGCACTATTGTATTTATTTTTCTTTTTCATAATCCTGAGTCACCCAGCGCTCCGCTCCAATTTGAAAATCTGCACTGTCATATGAGTCTGGTTCAGCATGGGCACAGTAGCCCTATTTGTATTGCACTTTTCAGTCTTAACTTGATTCTTCTATTCTGCATTTTCTGGGTAAGCAGATTGGAGCACTGCAACAGCACAGCAGACGCACTTATAGGACCTATAGGATTGAATTGCACAAGTAGCTTCCATCACATTCCTGTAGCGTCTTTGTTGCTGACATTCTCTAACATTTGACTGGCGCATAATCACACATTTCTTCAAATGTTCATACTTCTTCGTTTGTCATTGCATTCTACAAACTAACTGAAGAACACGGGTTGCTTTATTTCTGCAATAAAGCTGATGAGCTTTCATTCCTCTAAAGGTAGTCTGCATTACGACAGTTGCAGAGCGTTTAATGCAATAGCTTTCTCTCTCCATTCTTGCTTGGACATAAACTCTGTAACATTTCTAAAGTGTTAGAATGCTTCTCTTCTTTCTGAACAGTCAGCTCTGATCTGATAAGTTCAAACTGAAGATGCAAGGATTTGCTCTTTTCCTGCTCCAAAGTGCCCTCTGCTTCTTCCAGTGCTAGTTGCACTTCTAACTTTTCTGCTTCCACTTCTTTCTTCACATTTTCTAATTCGTGGAGCTTTTTTTCTCTCTCACTGACTTGGTCAGTCAGTCAGGAACCTCCTCTTTCAGACTTCTGTTTTCATAGGGATCCTTAAATTTATACACCTCTGTGCTGAGACTGTGGACCTCCTTTTGAGAGACCTCAAGCTCTGTTCTGAGATTTTAGACCCCTTTCTGAGAGACCCCATACTTCTGCTTACAGTCAGCCATGAGCTGGTCGACAAGACTTTGTATCTTGATAGCAGCAGCGTTTGACCTCTCCGAATTAGTAGTCGCATCCTCCAACTCACTACGCAAGAGACACTCTGTCTTCTCCAACGTTGCATACTCAATGTTATCTATGAACAGACGCGTCTGTAGCTTGGTGTTAGGTTCTAGCTCCATTTCTAGTCATTAACTTAATGAAGTCAGAGTCATCCCTTGCTGATTGAAGTGCCTGAGCTAACACATCTTTAGCCTGGTTAATGGATTCGTCACTCTTCTGCTCATCTTTTTCCTTTGTGGACATTCCCAGGGTGATTGTGTCAGTCACTAGGCTGCAGAACACGTTCTTTGTGAAGCATACTTTTCTGGAGCGAAGGGTCATCGATAAATGTTGCTGCAACTTCCATGTTAAATTGAGAACCTCTTATCTTTTTCTTCTTTCTTTTCTTTGTTGGATAATCTGTCTCTTTTCCACAGGGGAAAGTGAAATTTCTCTCTGCTACAATTTCCTTCACCCCCCAGCACATTGCTTTCTGTTACAGTTGCTTGACTGGCTGGAAAAAAATATTTCTCTTGCAGCTGGTACTGCTCTCTTGGGGGTCACATAAAAATCATCATCAAAGTAAGGCCTGAAGGGACACTGTTTTTGTGTGATCGGGCTCATTATACAACAAATACATAAAATTCTCCATTCCGGTGCTTCAGGTGTATTATTCACACTGACCACAGAAGGCGCTATTACATCAAGACTTTTCTATACCCCAAGACCTTTCAGTGTGCTGCCTGCATTCTCCACCATATGTGTTAAAAGTCCCTACAGGGAGTTCTGACTTTTGTCGGGTCCTCATTATAGCACAGTCTTTTAGGGTAAAATAGAAAACAGAATCAAAGTTATTAGGTTTTCAGGCTTTTGCCTGGTTTATTCCCCCATGGAGTGGGCCTGCAGCATAAAATCCAAACTGAACAGAAACAAAATCCTAGCTCAAATGAGCTCTAACTGGACAATTCATAAAAAGCCCTCTACACAGGGGCATAGCTATAGCCTGGCAAAGCCTGGGGGCCCACACTCTTGGGGGGCCTGCCCTCCCCCCTGTCGGCGGCCCATCTGTCTCTCTTCAGATGGGAGACAGGCTTAGGCGGGTAGGAGGAGAGCGGAAGATGTTGGCTGTAGAGTGCAGAGATGATCCCAGAATGGGAGGAGGGAGGTTGGAGGTCTTCCTGCTAAACCACTTCCGGGTAGCAGGTAGCGCTGCAGGGCACTCCATTGCTGCTCCTCTGCATCTCCCGGTTCCATGCGTCTCTGTGTTGGTAAGTGTGTGCGTGTGTGTCTGTGTTGGTAATTCTGTGTGTGTGTGTGTGTGTGTGGGAGGAGGGTCTGATTGTGTCTGTCAGTTTTGGTAAGTGTGTGTGTGTGCGTGCGTGCATGTGTGTGTGTGCGTGTGTGTCTGTGTGTATGTCTGTGTTGGTAAGTGTGTGTGTTTAAGTGTGTGTGTGTGTGTGTGTGTGTGTGTGTGTGTGTGTGTGTATTTGTAATTGTAATGCATATGTGTGTTACATGGATTATGTGCATGTATATGTTGTGTATATATAGTGGTTTTATTATATGTTTACTATAAATGTATATTTGTATATGGTATGTGTGTCTTACACTAATGTTGCATGTTTGGTATGTGTATATGGTGTAGTGTTTGTGTGTATATATGCGAGGGGAGGTAGGAGAGAGAGGATGGGGGAGGAGAGATGATGAGGAGGAGGAGGAGGGGGAGAGGAGATGATGGGGAGGAGGATGGGGAGAAATGATGAGGGTTATTGATGATGATGAGGGGGAGACAAGACGATGAGGGATGATGAGATAGAGCAGGGGAGCGCATTCTTTTTCTCCTGCGCCCCCCTTCCAGCTCCCCGCTCCCCTTACCTTGGTTCCGGCATTCTGGACGTCATGACATCGTGTTGCCATAGCAACATGACGTTACATTGCCATGGCGACGCCTCTCCAGAAGCCGTCTGAACCTAGGTAAGTGAAGTTTACACTTCCCGAAAAGCACTTCGATTAGGATCTAATAAAATGTTAGGTTTCAAATATGTGAACATCCTAAGGGGTTGACAAACTTTTTCACATCACTGTACATCTTTTCCACCAACTCTAAATTGTTCCTCTCTGGGTTTTTATGCACCTGACTTGGATATACTCTGTCGCTTTGAACCTGTCAGGAATCGGCGTTCTCCTCGTTCCCCACACAGAGCTCTCCCTCGCCGCAGGGAGCCCCTGGACACACAAAACAATCCTGCCTTACCGGCCTCCACGGCTCCTCGCCCCTGCCGCCGTCGCGGGATCACTCCCCTCGGCGATTCCTCTGCTCAGCGCCGGGCGCGCCCACGCCTTCCTGCACGCACACCTGCACCATCCACTGGCTCGGTTCACACGCGTACACGAGTTACGGAGCACGCTCAGTCTGCACACTCTTATTCCCGTCCCCCGGACCTCAGGCTCCGCCCCCGCACACTGCATGGGCATACTCAGGTTACTAACAAGACTCACCTGGCCTATTATGCCTGCACCAATCTGCAGTGTCTCCCTGTAGCTCTTCCTGTCCCGCCTCCGTTCCTAATTGGACCTTCCTGCTTTATCTAGCTCCTCTCTGCTCTCAGTCTTTGCTCGACATAGTCTCTGTATGGAAGTACTTCTGGATTCTCTGTGTTTTCACAGGTTCTGACGCAGCTCGTGCGACTACCCCCTCTGGCTCTCGATCTCGGCACTCCTGGGATAACGCTCACTCTGGTAACCCCTTGAACACGGCTTGGACTATGACCTTTCTCCACTCTCCACTCCCTGACTTCGGCAAGGCATACTTCACTCTATCTCTACAACCGGTACCGGTAAGTATTGTCTACCTTACTACACCTGGCCTGGCAACGCTTCATACCGCACTCCGGACACGCTCCCTTTGCTGCGGGTGCGTGTATTACCACTTCCCGCTTCAGCTCAGGGGACGGGTCTGGTCTGCGGGCAGCACCGGCGTAACATTATGTCGAGCCCACAAGACGCAGACCAGATGGAACTACAACAGTTTCTCTCTAATCTGCTTCAGCAAGAACAGGCCATGGCGGATCAAATTGTGGCACTTACACGCCAGGTCGCAGTACTCTCAGACAGGGTACCGACCGCGACCCCGCCAGATGTAAGCCCCCACTCCGCAAGCCCAGTTAGCAGCTCAGATGTAAGGATTCCTCCCCCCGAGCCTTATGCAGGTGAACCGCAAGATTGTAGGGGTTTCCTAAACCAGTGTGAGGTGCAGTTTGAAATGGCCCCCATCTCTACAAT
The DNA here is from genome assembly GCF_040206685.1 of Ascaphus truei. Lineage (NCBI taxonomy): Eukaryota > Metazoa > Chordata > Amphibia > Anura > Ascaphidae > Ascaphus > Ascaphus truei. The sequence continues at coordinate 59,925 of NW_027454342.1, forward strand.
ACTGATCGCAAGAAGGTAGCTTACATTTATAACCTCCTCACTGGCAGCGCCCTGGCTTGGGCTTCCCCGGTTTGGGAGCGACGTTCTGATCTTACCCAAGATTACCCGGCATTAAAAGCCGAGTTTCAACGAGTATTCAACTCTCCCGCTCGTCGGGAGATGGCATCTGTTTCTCTCCTCCAGATCACTCAGGGACGGCGAATGGTGACACAGTATGCTGTGGAATTCCGGACTCTAGCAGCCAAGACTAACTGGGGACAAGAGGCTCTCGTCTCCGTATTCTGGCAAGGCCTGGCAGATCCCATCAAGGACGAACTCTCTCGCCAATCCAGGCCGGAGCAATTGGAGGTCCTCATTGATTTGGCTGTCCGAGTGGATCAACGTATCCAGGTACGCCGCTCAGGGCGTCAGCGCACTCGCATCCATAACTTTCAAGTTCCGTTCTCCAGTACTCCCAGCAACATAGTAATAGTAAAGCTTCTCTCTGCATTGATCTAAATCATTTTCAGATGACGTTTTAGAGGACAGATCCAAACCGCCCCCCCCCCCTTCATTTCTTTAATACAAGAATGAAGCAGACGGTCTCGGGAGCAGAACCCCGTTAATTTCAGCTCAGGGGTCCCCCTGCTTCCGAAGATACTGTCCTCCGAAGGGGGTGCCTGTATCTCCTGCAGTTTTCTGCAGTTTAAAGCCCCCGATCACATGGGCCAATAGGAAGTTGCAGCTGATGACATTACGGCTTCCTATTGGCTCGCGAGCTTTGAAAAGCAGTCGTAATGTGAACCCTGGAGTGGCTTCCGGCACCCACCACGGAGGTAAGTACCTCTGGAAGCAGGGGGTCCCCAGACGTTAAATTAATGGGGTTCCACTCCGGAGACCACCTGCTTGAATTCTGTATTTAAAAAAATTAAAGAAAACAACAAAACAAACGGCTTGGACTGCCTCTGCAGGGGGGACATTATTGCTAAGAAGGTAATGATCAGTAATTAATCTTGTAACAAAGCTTCCATCAGGCTTCCAAGGATGGGCAATTTTCAGATTCAGTCCATTTTCTTGGTACCATTTTTACACAGACAGTACTTAGAGATAACATTTGTAAATGTACCCACCCCTTTTTTTTTTTTTTTTATATATAAACCAATAACTTTGACATATAGCCATTTCTAATTATGTCAGCTGCAGCAGATCACAGGGACCCTGTGTGTGCACGTACACTACCGACACACTTTATTAAAGTGTGGCCGGTTCCGCAAGCCGGGAGATTTCCCGGCTTGCTAGTGGCCGCCCCTCGGCGTGCCGCGCGTCATAGACGCGCGGTCACGCGTCTTCGGGAGCCAGCGCCCCCTGCACACGCGTCCAGGGCTCCCCGAGGGAGCCCTGGTGTCCCGCGATGTGCGGGACGGCGGCAGGGGGTTCCGGGGGACCCGGCGGACCCGGCAGCGGTAGGGAGAGCGCCCCGATCCGAGGGCGCTCTTCCGCTGCTTCGGCGCGCGCCCGGCACACTCGGGCGCGCGCCAGGCTACTGCTGCGGCCAAGAACGGGCAAATGCTCGAATAAACTTGGCCGCAGCAGTACAAAAGAACCTAATACAAATGTTGACTGATGTCATCAACATTGAGGTTACATCACCAGATAATGCCAATTCTATGCCGTTCTTATTAACACAAGTTAAAACTGCAGTAGATTACTATTCTGTGATTTAAAGAGATTTATGGTGGTATCAGCTTAAATCTGCTTTCTTCTTTATTAAAGTTATTAGGTCTTTAGACTTAAAAAAAAAAAAAAAAAAGCATTTAATCATTTATTTTCTTTTTAAGGGCGCATTGATGAATGTTGTTATGAACAGATGGCAACACCCCAAGAGAGAAACAGAGAAGAATTCCAGGTGCTGTCTTCTATTTTATATTTCCAAGCAAGACACAAACATACACGAATGCTCTGATCACAGTAGAGAACTCTGAACAGCTTCACATTTTCAATGTGTAATCATTACTATACGCTTGACAAAGCCTGGATGAGGTAAAGGAAGATGTATACATTGGTGAGGCTGATGTGGTAGAAAGTCTTGACTGGTCAGATTAAGGAATAAAAGCATTTTAAAAGCAATATCTATTCTCTCCTCTCTCCTCTCTCCTCTCTCCTCTCTCCTCTCTCCTCTCTCCTCTCTCCTCTCTCCTCTCTCCTCTCTCCTCTCTCCTCTCTCCTCTCTCCTCTCTCCTCTCTCCTCTCTCCTCTCTCTCTTTATGCACGCCAAACTATAAGACCTAGGGCAACCAAACTTGGAAGGTTTACTTTATGTATCAAAACCATAGTCATGGTTTGGATCCTCTCGAACATTCCAAAGAGGGTGCTGCTAGGAACGTTACGTTCCATGTGCTGTAACTGGTAGGCTTTGTATCTGGCACGTGCCGTCATAATGCACATAGCCTGGTTGGTAGCAGATAAGGAGAGTCAGATAGCTATAAAGTTTACCCAGAAAGCAGACGAAGAAAGAAAGAGGAAGTCAGGTGGCACGTGAGGAGAAAAATCGGGTTATAACGGAAGGTCTGCTGCAGCTATATCAAATCGAATTGTACTGGAGAACAGGAGGAGACATAATGTATAAGGGAGATGTTTTATAGAGCTATAAGCAAAAATCCCTGAGTCCCCGGTTAAGCCGGTGTGAGTAGCCTCTACTCACTATTAAGCACCGCCCTGTGACTCCTTTGGATTGAAGCTGCTAGCATGGCTGCTGCTAAACTGTGTGCGTCCTCCGGTTTGCCCCCGGTGGCGTTTCCTCGATCAAAAAAGTAGACAGAACAAAAAAGGATCAAAGTAACAGCTGCTCCAAGGTAGAAAAAAATGGGGAAACCCACCAGCCATAGAAAATTAAAAACAATTTATTAGGCTACATAAAAAACATAAAGACAGTGAAAAAACTCCACCCACGCATTTCACGCCACCTATGGTGCTTTTTCAAGGAAAAATATTCCCCATTTTTTCTACCTTGGAAGAGATGTTACTTTGATTTTTTTTGTTCTACAGACATAAATTGGCATATTTTATTATTATTTTATTACAAACTTTGAAATAAAGACTGTTGATCACATTTTCCTTTTATTTTATTTGTTTACTATATTCTTCAGGTGGAATTTGAGGAACAAATGTGTTATGCAGCACTGGACCTCAGCCCTAAAAAGCCCAGGAAAAATAAAAAAAAGAAAGCCTGCCATATAGATGCTCAAGATTGTGTGGAGGACAGAAAACCCCTGAAGCCTGGCAATATCGTATCTAGATCCAGCATATACCTCAACAGTGAGCAGTTAAATGCTGAAAGCAATGCCGCAGAGGATATGATCCATGACGACCCAATCAGGCTCTACCACCTAATACCAGGGTGTGCAGCGCACAGCAATAAGGAGGAGCAGGTCTTGCAGAAAAAATAGTCCTTTATTTAATTCATGGTGTGGGACAACAGCAAACCTTCAACGCGTTTCGTTCAAGGAACTTTATCAAGAAGTGCTGTTTAGGTTAAAAACTACAATTTATATACAGCTGACTGCCCTATTTTCGCGCCAAAACGTGACGTCATGGATGGTATCTAAACCACTAAGAATCGCTATACTCGCGCATGCGCGCGGCGCCAGCAACTCTAGCATAGTCTCTATGGTATTCTGAGACCTCCGCGCATGCGCGCGGCGCCAGGGTGTCAGGGAGCATAATGCTGATGTCAGCCATGTGTATGCAGCATGTGTACGCCCCTTAGGGCGGTTCTAAGCGCAATGCATGCCTCTGACCCAGACAGAATACGCCCCCTTCCTCCATGTTGGTGCTCTATGTGGTATTATGAAACCTCCGCGCATGCGCGCGGCGCCAAGGTATCAGGGAGCACACTGCTGTGTCAGCCATGTACTGCAGCATATAACGCCCCTTGGGGCGCTTCTAAGCGCAATGCACGCCTCTGACCCATGCAGGGTAATACCCCCTTCCTCCATGTACCGCGCAAGCGGTGAGGCATCCTATTGTGGGTAAATAATAAATAAATCATATTCCTGCCACAATTGGGCTATTAGGGGTCGTTTGGGGGATCAATGAAAGGAGTGAAATTGTACAGTATATAGGCAGTAGGCTGATACATAAAAACCTATGGCATATATGTATATAAATACAAAGTGACTCAAATACTTATAATAAACAAGTGATATAATATGCATATCTTAAACAGAAAAAACATATAAAAAACATAAAAAAAGACAGTTTATTGTTAAAAAATATATATGTACTTATCCAAAAATTAAATGATAAATACAAAAATAGATAAAAACATTCTTTTAAAAAAAGCAACAAATATGTCTCGTGCCTTAATTAACAGCAAATTGCATACCTCGCTGGATGAGAATAATCATGTAAATAATAAACATCTATCTAATGTGGAGTTACATGCATATATACATTCATTTTGGAATGCCTTGACCTGAATGGTGGAGACTTCCAATTATCAGTGTAATGTATCAAATCAAGATGATTTTAACAATCATTGTTTTGATTATCTCATTAAATCCAAAAAATGCAAAAAATGCAAAGAATGCAAAAATGCAAAAAAATGACATCCACTTATTTTACGTTTACTTAAGAGTTAAAATAGAGTATTGATATATATTCTCATATACATACGTATTCCTATGCTTTAGTTTTACTATATATTATGTAGACATATTAACAATGTATGAGGCCTTTTGGTATATTTCTATAAATAGCATATGATATACTGTATACGTTATTGTTCCAAAATACATAATACTCATTTGAGAAAAGGGTTAATATTCCATTCTATATTTATTCCGTCAGGGAACCTTGTTCTTAATGTAAATATCCAATAGGATTCTCTACAGTCTAATGTTTTCACGGTATTACCCCCTCTTTCTTTTCTGATTATCTTTTCAATGCCTACAAATGAGAAATTGCTGATGCCTCCCTGCCCACATTCTGAAAAATGTTTGGAAACAGGGTGTTCCTTATCATTTTTGCGTATCAACCTGCAATGTTCCTGCATCCTTACTTTTAATGCCCTTGTGGTCCTACCGACATATCTCTTCCTACAGCCACATGTAATCAAATACAGCTAAACCCCGTTATAACGCGCCTCGTTATACCGCGATTCGGTTATAACGCGGTTTTCCCGTGGCTCCCGTTTTAAAAAAAAAAAAAAAAAATTTAAAAAAAAAAAAAAAAATTTCATTTTTTTTTGCACACTGCACACACTGCACACACTGCACACACTGCACACACTGCACACACTGCACACACACTGCTCATTGCTCACACTGCACACTGCACACACACTGCTCATTGCTCACACTGACACACACTGCACACTGCACACACACTGCTCATTGCTCACACTGCACACTGCACACACACTGCTCATTGCTCACACTGACACACTGCACACACACTGTACACTGCACACACACTCCTCATTGCTCACACTGCACACACTGACACACTGCACACACACTGCACACACACTGCTCATTGCTCACACTGACACACTGCACACACACTGTACACTGCACACACACTCCTCATTGCTCACACTGCACACACACTCACACACACTTACAGACACTCACACACACTCACACACACTCACGCACACTTACGCACACGCACACACACTCACACACACTCCCACGCACACTTACGCACACTTACGCACACTCACACACACTTACACACACTCACACACACTCACACACACTCACACACACTCACACACACTCACACACACTCACACACACTCACACACACTCACACACACTCACACACACTCACACACACTCACACACACTCACACACACTCACACACCCTTACACACACACTCAGACACTTACACACACTCACACCCACATACACACACCCATATACACACACACACTTTCTCTCCCATATATACATACACACACACACTCTCTCACTCTACACAGACGGGGGGTGGGGTCGGAGCAGAGAAAAGGCCGCGACCAGCACCACCACCCGCTCCCCCCCCTCCTCCCGCGCAGGCAGCGGGAGCGCCAGGGACAGCGGTGGGGAGAAGAAACCCCCCGCTACCACCTCCATGCAGGCAGCGGGATCTGAGGTAAGCGGCGACCTGAGGGACATCCCCGCTCTCATCTCCTGCCCCGCGGGCTGTCACGCGGTGACAGGGGGAAGCGGGGACAGGAGGGACATCCCCGCTCCCATCTCCTGCCCCGCGGCCTGTCACACGGTGACAGGGGGAAGCGGGGACAGGAGGGACATCCCCGCTCCCATCTCCTGCCCCGCGGCCTGTCCCGCGGTGACAGGGGGAAGCGGGGAGCGGAGGGACATGCCCGCTCCCATCTCCTGTCCCGCGGGATGAATATGCGCTAAAGCGCGGCGGCCATTTTTTTTTCTCGCGACCCCGTTAGTAACGCGGTGGTCTCGGGGTGGACCCCGAGACCCGCGTTATAACGGGGTTTAGCTGTACACTACAAATGTAGTGTTACAATTGATGAAATTATGTATGGTATAGCGTTTATGTGGACTGTGGGAAAAGACATGTCGAGCTGGTTTCATGAACTGACACATGTTGCACTGATTACATCTAAAAGATCCCTTTGTCACAAAATGTTCTGATCTCTTTACTGGTGTTGATACTACACTTGGTGATAAAAAGGTAGCTAGTGTCTTAGCTCGTCTGTAGACAAATTTTGGACCCTTATCTGTGTATTTCTTTAGGATTGGATCCATCCGTAACAATTCCCAGTGCTTATTCACAATCTTATTTATTAGACTGTTGGATTTGCTATATTGTGAAATAAACAGTGGACATGCTACGTCCTCTTTTCTGTCTCTTTTTGTTTCAGTGTATACACCTCCCCTCCTCTTTCTGGACACAGACGGCATTACTGTAGCTCGTTCAATTCCCTTGACCTCCTGTAGTGTAGTCTGGAGGGTCTCCCTGTCGTATCCTCTCTCAATAAATTTATTTGTCAGCTCCTCAGACTGAGTGATGAAACTCTCAAATGTTGAGCAGTTCCGTCTCAGTCTGAGGTACTGGCCTTTAGGTATTCCTTTGATCACCGACCTGGGGTGGCAGCTGTCCGCTCTAAGAAATGAATTGCGGGAATTTGGTTTCTTGTATATATCCGATTGTATTTTTTGATTGATGTCGATATAAAATGAAATGTCCAGGTAGCTGATGTGATGAGTATGATAATTAATAGTGAGTTTGATATCAAAAGTGTTGTTATTTAAATATTCTATAAATTCTAATAAAGTGTCAGTGTTCCCGTGCCAAATAAAGATGAGGTCGTCAATAAACCGTTTATAAAAAATAATATTGTGTCTATAAAGATTTGTGCTTCCAAAGATAAATTTATTCTCCCACCACCCCATGAAAAGGTTGGCATAGGAGGGGGCGAAACTTGTCCCCATTGCCGTCCCCCGAAGTTGTAAATAAAACTTGTGATCAAAAAGAAAATAATTGTGCGTGAGTAAAAAAAGTATGGATTCCATTATAAAAGTGGTAGTAGGTAATGAGCTGCCTGGACATTCTATGAAATGGCGGACAGCCGTCATGCCCAGATCGTGTTGGATGATCGAGTACAGGGAGACCACATCCATGGTAACCCACAGGTAATCTTGATTCCAACTAATATGTTCTAATTTAGTTAGCAGGTCACCTGAATCCAGAACAAAGGAGGGCAGTTTCCTAACAAAAGGCTGCAAATATGCATTCACATATTGAGACAAACCATCTCCCAAAGATCCAATGCTGGAGACTATTGGCCGACCAGGAGGATCGACCAAAGTCTTATGGATCTTTGGGAGATGGTGGTAGATGGGAATGATAGGGTGGCGATTGATAATAAAGTCTGGTTCATTTTTGGTCAAAACATGTGTAGCTGTTCCCAGATCTACAAGCTCAAGTAGTTCCCTCAGAAAATAATCCGTGGGGTCCCGTGGAAGCACAGAATAGGAGGACACATCCTCCAGTTGGCGAAATGCTTCCTTGAAGTAGTCAGTCCTATTCTGTACCACCACAGCACCCCCCTTATCGGCATTTTTTATTACTAACCCAGAATTCTCTTGAAGTGATTTAATAGCAGTTCTCTCCTCCTTGTTGAGGTTATCGTACCTTGAAGGGGAAAAGGAAAAACCCTGAGCCAGCAATCTGAGGTCACGGACCACAAGGTTCTCAAACATATTTAGATAGGGACCTTTGGCAAAAGTGGGGTAAAAAATAGATTTCTCCCTGAGTTTAGATTCCCAATCTCCTAGAATGTGTGTTTGTGTGTCTTCTAGAGTGTTACCTTCTAGAAAAAGTTCTTCCATATCTCTCAGTAAACAATCATCTCTAAATGAGTCAGAAGTTCCTATGTTAGAGGAAGAGGATAATGAAAGAGGAAGGGTTAGATATATTACACATGGTTACATTAGGTGCCTCACAGGGCACTTCATCTGGTGTTGTCACCGTCTGAGACCCACCACAGCTATCGGAATGATGGAAGAATTTTTTTAAAGTAAGTTTGCGTACAAACTTATGGACATCGACCACTACACCAAAGAGGTCGACGTCCATAGTTGGCGCATATTTTAAACCTTTATTGAGGAGTGAGGTCTCAGCAGGTGACAAATCTATGCCAGAGATGTTAATTACATTGTTGGTACAGGTTAATAATTCTTTTTCCTTTTGTTTGCTCTCTTCCCTCCTGTGTCTTTTCTTCCCCCCCCCTCCTTGTCCTCTTTCGTCTCTCCTGAACATAAGATAGTTTTTTGACTGTTGGTCAGTTTGATAAGAGTCACTCTGTTTCGCAGCTGTGGATTCCCCCCGGGTCATAGAACCGTCTGATGGACGCCTCTCTTCTCTGGGATGATCAATATTCCCACGTTGTGAATTATTGGATCTAGTTTCCATATCCATAAATGAGACCGAGTGTGATGTAGTCTCCACATCGGACAGTTCAGAGTCCCCACTTTGATAATCAAAATTGCTTGTTTTTAGTATAGATTTACTTGGGGTTGATCTGCGTGATTGATTATTAGATGTGTCCCTTGAGGAACGATCAAACACAGGAACAGCTCTCTGCCAATTGTATATCTGATTTTTTTCGTAGTCTATACGGTCACGATCATATTTGTTTTGTTTACGTATCATAATTTCTCTTTCTGCCTCCTCCACAGTCTTGGCTAATATTTGGTCATATTTGGAAAAGCCCTCAATGTCCTTAAATTTCCGCAGTTTATCCTGAAGTTCTTTAATCTGTGTGTCTAGTGTCGATTTTTCTTTGATTTTGTGTTGCAAGATTAATTCCATTAGGCCAAATGAACAGGTATTCAACATGGTGATCCACTGTTCTTTAAAATTTTTATCAGGGAAGCCAAAAGTTGGTGCTTTCTTCACTCTAAGGCCCCTTGGAATTCTTTTCATTTTAAGATAATTCTCTGTGGCCACAATATCCCACCAAATTCGAGTTTTATAAATCAACAGTCTTTCTAATTTTTGGAAATATATTTTCAAATCACAGATATCATTTGTGTCTGTTTCCACTACATTTTCAAAGACTCGAAGGGCTTTTTTCCTCCTACATGTGTCATCTCCACAATTAAATGTGTATGCAACAGGGATTGGGTTTTCTTGTACATCCTCCATATCATCCATTGGGGTTCCCACAAACAATGTACATCAATGTCCAAAAAACAGTTTTTTAAAAGCTGAAAAAATGCATAGACCTGCTCCTATGAGAGTTACAATTGTATATACAAATTCCTTAGTTCATGATTAGTCCACTTATGCACGAGCAACCATGAAGAGAAAACGTAATAGTGTATTTGTAATGGTGCTCAACAACCCACTCCTACCTTTAGGGTACCTTATGCCCATTCAAAGGCACAGTACCATTGTAAATATAATTATCATCCAGTATACTCCCCTCCCTTCACATAGTCCCAGCACTGTTGAGCACCATTACAAATACACTTCTACCACCTAATACATATGTAACCCTTCTATGGTACCCCACCTGACATGAGATTGGGGGTACACTCCTTCTGGTCACTGAGTGGTCTGGGTGCTGTGACCTGCTGGTAAACAGGAGGGCTGAGTGCTCCACGGTGTTGTGGGGAGAACCCAGGACAGGGACAGGAGGTGTGGTGTGGGACAGGTTACCTTGTTCTCTCAGGGTGCACAGTGCCTCCAGCCAGCAGGGATCCCCTGGGGTCTACAGAGGAGAGACCCCCACTGACACTCCATTCTCCATACACAGGGACACACACAGCAGCTTCTTTTCTGTGGATCTTTATTCAGAGCAGCATAGATGTGCAGAAAGCATACAGCATGATATCACAGGCTTGGAGTAATCTCTGCCTCTCTGCTCATGGCAGCTTGAAATCCCCTCCCTCCTCACCCAGGTGGGGCAGGAGGGAGAGAACTCTTCTTGGCTTGCTATCTCTCTCAGCTCTCTCTGAAGACTAACTCCTGATCACTAACTAACATACTATATTTTTGGAGACATGTCTCAATTTGAATATCCTCAGGGAGTGTCTCTAACTTTGAATCATTACAACTCAAAGCTGGATACCGATTGTCTCACACACACATCCGGGGGTGTTCCAACCCATATCCACCCTTTGGATTAACATGCTCAAAGGTTGCTTAGGCCCGCCTCTGAATATTGCTACAATACTTCAGAGCTGAAACTCACAAACAGGCTAACTGAAGGAATGAAAAACGAACAAAAAAGGGGGAGCACAGGTTGAGGAACTAAAACAAATATATCTATAATAAGGTGGTAAATAACTGTGATGTGAAATAAAATGTAAAATAACATAAACACTTACACGGCCTTGTGTAAATGCTTTCACATCAAGGTATCTTTACTCTTGCTGTTGTATCTTCTGTTTTTCTTCCACTTGTACTTGACTTCTCCGCTGGTCTGAAGTTGGACTTTTCTGGTCTTCTCTGTAGGGATAGCTTGTAATGTCGTCCTCAGAGTGAAAATGAGATAAAGACAAACACGTCAGAGATAAAGCAGAATATACTTATGACATAGACGGTTGTATTTGAATCAAAAAGCGCAGAGATATACTGCGTACACTCACACGGGCAAGCGTGAGTGGTCTCTGGGGGGAGGTATCTTTTATTACACCTCACTCCAGGGCTGTCAAAGCGCCCTTCCTAATTTCCACACTATAAGATAGGGAAAAAGAGGGGGGTGAAAGGACAGGAGGTGGGTAGATGTGTGAGTAAGGTAATAAAACTCACATGGCCATATGTGAGTAAGGGCTATGATAGGTATCTTTTCCCCTCCGTGGTGTTCCAAATACCAAAGACCTTCAGCTGAGTGTTGCAATCACTCAAATGTTCCCTGAGCCACACAATGGTGCACAAAGTTGAAAGGGTGAAAAAGTCCTGATCTTTATTAAACACCAGCAGGAAGACGTCTCAAAAAACAACTAAAAAACAATTAAAAAACAATTAATAACACTTAGTCCAAAGCGGCTAAGAGTTGGAATGAATTAAAAGAGCCAAAACATCAGAGAAAGTTCGTGCAGGATACTCAAGTGCGCAGCTAGCTCTCCGCGTCCGGATGGTGTGCTGTGCTCCTGCTTCCTGCTTCTGACGGTGGCTCAAGTTAGACAAAAGTACTCAGGGATCGTGTGAGTGTACGCAGTATATCTCTGCGCTTTTTGATTCAAATACAACCGTCTATGTCATAAGTATATTCTGCTTTATCTCTGACGTGTTTGTCTTTATCTCATTTTCACTCTGAGGACGACATTACAAGCTATCCCTACAGAGAAGACCAGAAAAGTCCAACTTCAGATCAGCGGAGAAGTCAAGTACAAGTGGAAGAAAAACAGAAGATACAACAGCAAGAGTAAAGATACCTTGATGTGAAAGCATTTACACAAGGCCGTGTAAGTGTTTATGTTATTTTACATTTTATTTCACATCACAGTTATTTACCACCTTATTATAGATATATTTGTTTTAGTTCCTCAACCTGTGCTCCCCCTTTTTTGTTCGTTTTTCTGTACCGTAAGGACTTTGGATAGGTCCTATTTGGGGTTTCGAGCAACAGGAAGAGTTTCGGAAGGAGAGGGGACCCTTAATCACTATTTAAGGTCGTATTGTTCTATTTTTAGATTCGCACTACCCCTTAGTTTATCCTATTAGGGTAGCGCCCGGGCTTTTTTGCACATTAACTGAAGGAATGAACCTTTCCACTGCCCGTTCTAACAGGACTGACAGAGGAAAGGCCCAGAATTAGCAATAGCTGCCGAAGGCCAGGCTATACATAAAACAAGAAACATATCTACAGAGGACCAAAATCAAACTGATTGACCCACCCGAAGCAGAATTTGTGATCTGCTGACTGGGATTTTTTTGTGCTTAATATGATCTGGGGTACTTGCATCATCTGTACTTGGCATATACCACGTACGGAAAAAGTGTAATTGCGAAAATAATATACTGAGCAATAAACAAGAAGAATATAAAGGAAGCATATTGAAAGAAAACATGATAGGGAGCTCACTTTAACAGGTCAACGGCCTCTAGATTCTTTTAGTACTGAGATGAGAAAAGGTACAAGCACAGATCCCTCATGACCAATTGTTAGTAGCCTTATTTACTGACTGTGGGACCTTCCTTAGGTCTTACAGTAGTAGTAGAAAATGAGTGTGCTGAAAGCTCTTTCATCTCACTGGTAAAGATGTTTGCAGTAGTGTGAAACATGAATACAACTGCACAAAAGAGCGTTCAATAATGCCAGCCTTGATTACACATCCAAAGCAAAGTAAATATATTGCAATAAGACTGTTTTGTATCGGTCTTCGTTTGGAAGGACTGTAATACTTACTAAAAATGAACAGTGCAGTATACGGAAAAATGGTTGTAGATAACTTTGTATAAAATGATTTCATATATAAACAAGTACATATACATGTGCTGGATTATATGAATATATTAAGATGCTGGAAGAACCACTGTGTGAATTTACAAATAACCTATATATGTTTTTTTATATTTAAGGACCTGAAGAATCCAGTTCTCCATGTTAATTTGTTGGTAAAATCTGTGTTTATTTATTTTGTTTTCCCAGTGCTCTCCTTTGTATATATTAAAAAAAAAAATTAAGGGACACATCTGAATTAGGTGCCTGTCTGTGCACTTTTTTTTGTGGTTCCCATTGTGGCTTTTTTCTTTATCTCATAGCTTAGTGATGAAAGTTATAGGAAGGGGTGCTTAACAGTCAGTACAATTCTTCTTCTTTTTTTTTTTTACGGTGATTAGTTTATAATTTTTCACTTACAACAAAAAATCTTACGTATAGTTTATTAATCTATTTCAAGTTTTCATTGCTGCAACAGATAATAATGGGGTCCATATGCAGTAAAGCGCAGAGATTCTCAAATGTCTCCATCTTGTGGGCAACTGCATTGTTAGTAAACATTTGGAAGATACACACACACACACACACACACACACACACACACACACACACACACACACACACACACACACACACACACACACTGTATATAGCAAATGAAAATATAAATTGTGAGCACATTCACATGTCTTAGACAGGTGTGCAACCCCGCCTTTCAACCATTATCACCTAACATACAGTGCTTCCACTGCAGCAAGGGATTCTCGGAAATTACATGCAAATGAGCACACAATGTGTCACCTTTTGCCTGAAATCCATTTACATGGACCCCATATAAGCAAATGCTCTGCTGTTCACACAGCTTTTACGCACAGCATGGGATTAGATGCAAAGCCAGTCAAACCACGCACAGACATGCTTCAACCTTAATGGGTCTCATCAGTGTGAGGTTTGTTGTACTGGCTTTGCAATTTTCAAGGCTGGGTGGATTTACCTAACACATTTTAAGTCATGCGTTAGCATATAGCCAATAAAGAATATCACTTGTGAGCACATTCATTTCCCAGAATCCCTTGCTGCAGTGGAAGCACTGTATGCTAGATGATAATGGTGAAAGGCAGGTTTGTAGACATGTCTAAGACATGTGATTGTGCTCACAAGTGATATTCTTTATTGGCTATATGCTAACGGTGGAGGTTTTTTGTTGCCTTTTTCACCCACCAAAACTTAAAATGTGCACACACCACTCCAAAGGAAAAGGGGGGAGAAGCTGGTACAAATTAACAGGGTCTGAAAGGGGGCCCGGGACCCGACTATGTTGCATGTTTTCGCTTTCTCGGTAGTATCATTATTTGTCACTCCTTGCTGCCGCCCTCCTTCTCCTTCTGAACCGCAGTATTAAATGACATCAGAACGTCGTGTTACCATGGCAACGCGACACCGTCACGGTGACGTCAGCGGCGTCATTTTACGCTGTGGTTCAGATGGAGAAGGAGGCCGTAAGCAAAGAGGCGGCCACACATCTAAGTGCGGGAGAGAAAAGAGCTGCTAAGTGTCCCGGAAAAAAACATTTCACCGGGGCCCGAACTCACTCTTGGCAGCCCAGCATGTATCTACGATTAACCATATATACCGTACAATACCCAGGCAGGAACTTGGATAAGGACACAGCACACTGAGTGAATCAAAAAAGTTTGTATTGTGGTCAAGAAATGATACCAATGTTTTGGTCAGCTATGGGGCCTTCATCAGCAGACGGAGACGTTGGTACCATAAATAAGTAAGATAAAAGTCCAGACCTCAGCAGAAAGTTGTGTGGAGAGAATATTAAGGGCTTCAGGGATAATCACTGTTGAGTCAGGGTCTGATGCATCTGAACTTCATAAAGAAACATAGAAACCTTAGAACAACACTCCATTCCATTACTCATTGTACTATGACCTGCACGGTATTGTGATGTCATTTCACCAGGATTGAGGATACTCAAGGATACTCTTTGGAAAAGCGCTATTTTAGCGTGAAACGCGCAGAGGTACATCATTGCGCCACCATGCTGTACACCCACAATAAATAATATTTTTAGTTAATTTGCCTAGCGCCGGATTGTTTTTTCTTGGCTGTGGTCGGCCCCCTTCTTTTAGTTATGTGTTTGTCCCTCCCCTTGTTTTTATGGGTTGCTAAGGAACGCTAACGCACTTTACTATTATTGGTCAGTGCACCGGTGTTCCCGGATGCAAGACGTCAGTTTGTTGGCCCGTCGCTATGGTGACGTCCTCCGCGCGCGCCACGCTTATAGTTTGCGCATGCGTACAGCACTGATGAGCCCTGCATATGCATTGTCACTGAGTTAAGTTCTCTGCTTTTGCATTGGTGGAGCCTGCTTCATGACCAGGTAGGAGAGATTTCTATTGGTTCATCACGACGTCATCACATTGTCTGATTAGAGAATCTAATTGTGCTTTACTGGAGGATTTCTACAGCTCTCTGCAGCGGTCACTGATGAGTGACTCGCTTTCAGCAGGCGGGTATTTTAAAAGCTATTACCAGCTGCAAGCTGTATCTCACTCGGATGGTCCAGAGGAGTGGTGTATTTGGGTATGGACTGTGGTTTTATTATATATCCACCCTGGGATTTGCTTGAGGTGCTGTGGAAGCAGGGGAATACATTCACCGCCCCCAGATTGGATCAGATGTTGAGGCTGCCATGTGCAGGTCCTATTGCATAATATCGGGTAAGGACTGTCCTCTAGGATCAATTATCCCTGCATTATTGACTCCCACACCCATTCAATATGTTCTCAGAGGATACCAGTAACCCAGACTAATCCACGGAGGAAACTTGGATTCACTTTACTATTTGGGATTACACATGGACTACCTGATTCCCACTCAGATTTTGTGATTGATACTACTGTAACCCCCTGTATCTGCTATCAGCACAGGACATGGCCCCTTTAAGAATTACATTCCACTGGACCATGTGACTGTGCTTAGCCAGTGGAGTGACAGTTGGAAAGGGAGCCGAGGGAGTGAGGCTACTACAGAGAGAGATTAGGGAGCCCGGCTGTGCAGGAATTACACCAGGTTGGAGTGGGTGAGCTAACCCACAAAGGATTTAAACTGCAGTTATATTGCCATCAGTTTGATCTTTATGAAGCACCAGGCCTGCAACACACACACAGTTTATGAGCTGCAACGATTGTGCTAGCGCACCAGGATCTACAGGCCAGTACCCCATGATTGGGAGGCCAGACAGAGATAAAAGTTATTATTTGTTTGCACAGCGTTCGCACTGTTGGTATAGTTTGCTTAAATATGTGTATGGAGTGATTCTGAGATTAAGTCACCGTACTAATTCATATGAGATATGCAACACCACAAATTATAGCTATGAGAATATAAAAATTGTTATAATTCATTACCACTGTGTTGTATCTTGTCACTACAGTCTCACACAACATGTAGCTCACACTATAAGAATTAAACAGTAACCCATAGGACTCAGGCTCCCACCTCAGTGATAGGCCATATAATCTGAGGTAAAATAAAGAGGGGTTATATGTATATAATATATATATATTTTTTTTTAATTCTCAATATATTTTAATACATAACACAAAAAAAAGCACACGCTTCATAGCGCGTAACTGTGTACAAAAATGGGTAAATTTATTAAGGAGAGTGTCCTTAGGAGATACACTTACAAAAGGTTAAAATAACTACAGGAGCAGGGGGGGGGGCATAGTGATACTGTGTATCTGGTGTAGCTGCATCTGACTCCTGCCACGAGTCCTGCAGCGTTTCAAGTGCTCAAAAGAGCTTCCTTCTGTAATGCACCGTTGGAAATACAGGCAGAGCAGCTGAAAGGTAACGAGAACACAGTACCTCCTCCCACATGCCCGCCTGAGATGACGTCACCTCGTCTCTACGCGTTTCGTCACGTTGCGAGACTTCCTCAGGAGTTGATTGGTTGATGTGTCATAGCCAGTTTTATAGGGCAAAGTCCACGTGAACACGGCGAAAAAAGCTCAAAGAAGACTGGAATCAGCTCTGCTGATTCAACACACAATCGAAAACGGCTAATAGTATGATATTATTGTTAGAAAAATGATATAATCAATACTAAAATCGCATAAAATGCACTGTGTGCTATACAAAACTAACAAAAACAAACCAGTATAAATATTAAAGGTGGATACATTAGTGATAAATATAAAAATAAACACTAGCAATAAAAATCGGTGTATATATAATACCCGTAAATATAGCATAAACTAATCTAATCATTAGATCTTCAGTGGTGATAGAAAATAAATGCACTGTGGTATACAGCTACTTGAAGTAAAATTTATAATATTTGCAGTCCACCTACAATCAATGAGAAGCATTGATTTAATTATTTTGTCGAGGGAGTTTATGATTTTTCGATTAACTGGGTCAAAGTTACAAGATTATACAAAAATTGTGACAAGTTTTAGAAGTAGATAAAAATGAATCTGTACGTTGCTTTGTATAGGTTTCCTGAAAGATTACGGGTAGATTTGGAACAGATATTAGCACGCATTAAAGAACTGCATCCGTTATAATAAAAAACAAAGAGAATATCCACCCAAGTTAAACTTCGTATCTCTGACCAACATTGTGTATATTTGTCAAGAGTTGGAAAACTTCAGAAGAATGTCAAATATTGAAAAGACCCAGAGCCAGATATTTATCCTGATCCCCTTCACCCATGATGTGTTCAATGAAAAGTGTATGACCTAGATCTATATACAGATGAGGCGCGATACAAGTTCCCCGTGCATCACGTGGTGGACCGCGGCTCAAGTGCGGCCAAGCACGATCACAGCCCAGCGCAGAGGGAATTTCCCTAGAATTTTTAACGTTGCTGCCTATATCTATACTGTATATATTTGTTTATTCTCTAATTAAGTTTACGTCAAACCACTTATTTTGCTTAGGGAGTGTACAAAATACATATTGGGTGTTATTCATTCAATTAAGATGGAGCCGATAGAGGCACTATGGCACACAAACTCCCATGGATGTCAATGGCAATTTCCACTCGATGGCGCCATTACAGATGAATTAATAACCCCCATTGTCCCATCTGTAACCCCAGGGGATGCTATGTACAATAATGGTTGTGTTACCACTTATATAGTAATATTCTTTGCAAGTACCTAAGCAACTGAAGGTTCACATATCAACAACATAACACTGCTGTACTAAAACCATGACGACACAGCACTGGTTGTTCCAAGAACAGTCTGACATTGATTGACCTGCTAAATCTGAAAGGAATTTCAAGATTAACTAAACCCTAGTATCTCTGCCTATGAAAAGAATATGAAAACCAGAAACAGGCACTCAAAACATTAATATTTGACATTTCAGTTACTGTACCAAAGTAATCTTTATCAAGCCTTAATGAATAAGCACAAGCAAAGCTCCCTTCATTACACCTTCTTCAATGTTATGGTTAGAGGTCCAAGAAAAATCAAGGTCTTGGCAATTAAAGATTGAATGCGTAATTGAGAAGACTCCCACCCCCTCATTAAGAGGTCCTTGATGAAAATAAAATTTTACTTAAAAGAAGTTAAAGCAGACACGTTTTAAAGTCTGATTACATTTGTTTAAACAAAGACCATTTCATTGCAACATTTTCATTATACCGCTCAACCTCCTCATAACGCTTTTCTTGGGGTCCAAAGAATCACATCGCGCTATAAGCGGATCGCGTTAGAAATAATGTATAATTGTATGCATTGTACAATAAAGTATTTAAGATATCAATAATCGTGTTAAGTATTCATAAATAAGAAAAGTGGGAGCCACGCTTGCATCGCGGTATAAGCGGATTCGTGTTGTAACGGATCGCCTTATAATGGGGTTGAGCTGTATATATGTTTTGGTAAACTGGGATTGTGCATGTAAAGGCAGGCTACAGATTAAAAAAACAATACATTATGAGGCAAAGTAATACATATTACACCTACGGAAGGGAATGCCAAACCAGTTTACATTCTTGCACCCAATACAAAATCCTTAGAATAATTCAAGGAGAACAAGTTATTGTAAAAAGTACTGTATGCCCTCTAACAGCCAGGTATATTTTATGCATCATTCAGTGTTGAATGAACGTGACTTGTTGCTAAATGCTGGCCTTATATATGGTGAGAACGTATAGTAGAGGACTTGCTATACAGGTGTAGTGTGTTAGGATCGTGCAGTAAACTTCAATTTCAGGAAATATAACTTTCTTGCTTTTTTTTGAGAATATGAATATTTTCACAAAATCTAAAAATACAAAAACAATAACTATACAAGACGAAGTATTTTATATAGTAAACCACAAAGTTTAATGACAGTTCCACAATATTAACTCACAAAAACATTACATTGAACAAATACTGTATAAAAGTAACCATATACAGGTTTAGTGAACACAACCATACTGTTGAAAATATTTACATCTTTCAGCATAAATGTTGAGGTTTCCATAGTATTTGTATAACTGGGCAATCGGTGTTTTCAAATAATAATAAAAAAAATAAAAAAAAATAAAAGAATCGCCACAATATTTAAAATAAGTATTACATTTGGATAAAACGGATCTAAATAGAAATGTTTTTACAATTAAGAAACAGTTTAACTAGACACACTAAGTGGCAGTTAAAATTAAAAAAAACATGTACATTACAGGAATATCCCGTTATCAGTTACACAATTGCCTCGATTAAAAATGTATCCTAACATTAAAACCATGCTTTTCAACTCAACTGAATTTACTTGCTAATTGGAAGTAAAAAAAGGATAAAATGCGGCGAATTCAGATTTCCCCAAATCTGCATTTCAAATCCACTTAACACGTTAGTAATATAGCTGGGACTTCCTATCCACACAAAAGGTTTACAGGTTTATTCTCAGTCGGCACACGAAATACGCGTCAAGAATGGAAATGTTGGATTCCGTGATGTTACGGCGCATCTCATGACATGACCAATTGAGTTCTATGACAACATTTTCACGTGCGTATTATAGCTCCTGGGAGATGGGCGATGGAGAGCAATATCCACCTTCACCTACATAAGGGACAATGCAGAAACTGGAGACGTACAGCTGTGGACTCCCGTTGTAAAATGTGCAGATGCTTAATACAAGTGTAGCTAAACTAAATTTACCTATAAGCTAGGAAAGCCACAGGCTTGTGACCACAGCGTTCCCCGGCAGCAGGCATCGATAGTGCCTAGGGACAGATACAAGGAATGAACCCTCTCCCACAGGAAGCCGTGGCTTTTACCTTCCCTGGAGCCTAGGGATGTTTGGTTTTTGTCTGCCGTGGCTCCAGGAATGCTAGATTTGCCTACATTTGTAGGCAACCTAAAAGGACTTTAATGATTTACTCTTAGGATAAAATGCAACCAGCAAAGGGATTGCTTAAGCATGAATCAGTACAAAAATATACATATTTCAAAAATGATCTTGCAGTTCTCAGCAGCCGAGTCAATATCTTACTTGTAGCTCAATTTCCTGTAGATGCTAAAAAGAAGAGCAGTATATTAGAAATCTTTAATATCCCATAACTCTTCACAAATACAAAGAGATGAAAAAGACAAATACAGGGGGTCTCTAATGCTGTTACTTCTTCACCCCTCCCCCCCCCACATATCTGGCATTCACTAATCTACCAGGATCTATGGAGCATGTGGTTAACTTAATTTATCATAACTAGAATGTACACAACTTTCACATTAACCCTTAAGAGAAGTTTCAACAGTTTATACATTGACAGGTTCTACGTATTCTATTTTAATGTCGCGACTGGAGATAAAAATGTTACACAAATGAGCAAAACTGGTCAATTTGGGACTTCCGCCACAAACAAATAATTAGTGACATTTCCAAATATTCGCCACGCTTTACAAATGTATTATTTACTACAAGCTCTGGTGAGATGCCATCTTCAGCAAAATGTACGTGAAATTAGTTACTGTAAATACAATCTGTGCGGCACAGAGACAGAAATACACCACATGCCTAACTGGAGTCAGAGTTGGTAGTAATACTGTAGTATTTGTGTATGAATGGGAGTCTTCTGGGCTGCATATTTCCATAAGGGAAACAGTAAAAATCCTGATGAACAATAGGCCTCAGCCCCTAGGAGAGTGCAAGAGAACCTGCCACGCCCTGGCTACTTTTCCCCCACTGCACAACTGCCACTTCAATGTGAGGAGCGTAGGGGGGATGGAAACTGAATGCAGAACACGGATCTCAGTCTCGCGATCCCTCTGAGCTCAAGCACAGTGCTAGGACATGTCAGTAGGGACCACCACAACCTGTTAGAGCCACCAAGAGAACCATATGATACCTCTAGCACCGATTGACTATATATATATATATATATATATATATTATATATATATATATATATATATATATATATATATATTATATATATATATATATATATATATATATACTGTATATATATATATATATATATATATATATATATATATATATATATATATATATATATATATGTGAACAGATGGCATTCTCGTGTATACTGCACCGACACACTTTATTCGAGCAAATACCCAGTATGTACCTGGCAGATACCTGGAATGCGCCGCTCCTCACCTCTGACAAGCCCCGTTGCGTTTGCCTTCCCAGCCTGGGTTCATGCCTGGCTGAGGGGCGGCTGATCTGTTAAATGATAATGATTAGGATTTATACGGCTGCAATGCTTCGCATGTCTACCAGATGGCATAAATTCATGAATTGTAATGCAGTATATATATATATATACTGTGCAGTATTGCAGCCAGTTGGAATAAAATGCTTCAATCCCTGCCTGAAAATACCTCAATGCACTCGGGCAGAAAACAGTCACAAACCCGAATTCGTGGGACTAGCCGAGCTCGAATAAAGTGTGTCGCCAGTGTAAAAGTGATTGTAGGTGCTTGTCCCATAATAAGCAGATAGACAAAAGTATCCTCACCGGGCAGACTTTGTAGCAGGCTTTCCAGAAAGAACGAGACCGCACATCAGGCAACCTGAATTCCAAGATGTATTGCAGGTAAGTGGCACAAACACCCGACGTTTCGGTCCAGTTTGTAGGACCGAAACGTTGGGTGTTTGTACCACTTACCTGCAATATATCTTGGAATTCAGGTTGCCTGGTCTCGTTATTTCTGGAAAGCCTGCTACAAAGTCTGCCCCATATAGTTAATGGAGTAATAATTATGATTCAACATTTAATTATTATTCAATTGAATTTATATAGTCACAATATAGTAAATATTGCTTTTGTGTGCGGTATGATGAACACATTTAGTAAGGTTAATACCCTCGTTAAGTTCTGCCTTGCGTCTGTGTCAAAAGCTTAGGTTCCAAGTGCAGGCCCATCTACTAAAATATATAAGGGAATGCCGGCTCTCTAATTCTTTATATGAAAATGACAGCTGGGGCGACCAAGACGGATCGTGTGTACTCAGATTTGCAATTCTAAGGACGTTCTCTCCAAAGGATCCATTAAAACCAGATTTAAATGGAGTTACCATGGGGTTGGTATGTCTTTACAACTACAGGCTAGCAAGAATTAAATGTTTTGTACAGTTTTTGTTGGTGTACAAACCAATGTACGTGGTTGTTATAATGATATTCTACA
>NW_027454343.1:0-84843 GCF_040206685.1 Ascaphus truei
CCTCGTGATCCACATCACAACTCCCCCCCACCTCGTGATCCACATCACCAACTCCCCCCCGACCTTGTGATCCACATCACCACCTCCCCCCCACCTCGTGATCCACATCACCACCTCCCCCCACCTCGTGATCCACATCACAACCTCCCCCCACATCCCCACCCCCCCACCTCGTGATCCACATCACAACCTCCCCCCACATCCCCACCTCATGATCCACATCACAACCTCCCCCCACACCCCCACCTCGTGATCCACATCACCAACTCCCCCCCGACCGTGTGATCCACATTACCCCCCTCCCCCCCACCTCGTGATCCACATCACAACCTCCCCCCACATCCCCACCCCCCCACCTCGTGATCCACATCACAACCTCCCCCCCACATCCCTACCCCCCCACCTCGTGATCCACATCACAACCTCCCCCACATCACCACCTCGTGATCCACATCACAACCTCCCCCCACCTCGTGATCCACATCACAACCTCCCCCCTCACCTCGTGATCCACATCACAACCTCCCCCCCACTTCGTGATCCACATCACAACCTCCCCCCCACCTCGTGATCCACATCACCACTTCCCCCCCACCTCGTGACACAAACCACCACCTCCCCCCCACCTCGTGACCCACATCAACACCTCCCCCCCCCACCTCGTGACCCACATCACCACCTCCCCCCTCACCTCGTGATCCACATCACAACCTCCCCCCTCACCTCGTGATCCACATCACCTCCACTCCCCCACATCGTGATCCACATCACACCTCCCCCACCCACCTCGTCATCCACATCACCACCTCCCCCCCCACCTCGTGACCCACACCACCACCTCCCCCCCACCTCGTGATCCACTTCACCACTTCCCGCCCCACCTCGTAATCCACATCACCACCTTCCGCCCCACCTCGTGATCCACATCACAACCTCCCCCCCAACTCGTGATCCACATCACAACCTCCCCCCCACCTCGTGATCCACATCCTCACCCCCCCACCTCGTGATTCCCATCCCCCCACCTCGTGATCCACATCCCCCCCCACCTCGTGATCCAAATACCAACCTCCCCCCGCATCCCCCCCTCGTGACCCACATCCCAACCTCCCCCGACATCCCCACCTCGTGATCCACATCATAACCTTAATACCCCCACCCACCCCACAACCTCGTTACCCACATCACCAACCCCCCCACCTCGTGACCCACATCACCACCTCCCCCCCACCTCGTGACCCACATCACCAACTTCCCACCACCTCGTGATCCACATCCCCACCTCCCCACCTCGTAATCCACATCACCACCTCCCGCCCCACCTCGTGATCCACATCACAATCTCCCCCCCCACCTCGTGATCCACATCACAACCTCCCCCCCCACCTCGTGATCCACATCACAACCTCCCCCCCCACCTCGTGATCCACATCCTCACCCCCCCCACCTCGTGATTCCCATCCCCCCACCTCGTGATCCACATCCCAACCTCCCCCCACATCCCCACCTCGTGATCCACATCACAACCTTACCCCCCACCCACCCCCCCTCCACCTCGTGACCCACATCACCACCTCCCCCCCACCTCGTGACCCACATCACCACCCCCCCCCCACCTCGTGACACACATCACCACCTCTCCCCCCACCTCGTGACCCACATCACCACCTCCCCCCCACCTCGTGACCCACATCACCACCTCCCCCCCACCTCGTGACCCACATCACCACCTCCCCCCCACCTCGAGACCCACATCACCACCTCCCCCCCCACCTCGAGACCCACATCACCACCTCCGCCCAAACTCGTGACCCACATCACCACCTCCCCCCCACCTCGTGACCCACATCACCACCTCCCCCCCACCTCGTGACCCACATCACCACCTCCCCCCCCACCTCGTGACCCACATCACCACCTCCCCCCCCACCTCGTGATCCACATCCCACCCCCCCCCACCTCGTGATCCACATCACAACCTCCCCCCACATCCCCACCCCCCCACCTCGTGATCCACATCACAACCTCCCCCCACATCCCCACCCCCCCACCTCGTGATCCACACCACAACCTCCCCCCCACCTCGTGATCCACATCACAACCTCCCCCCCACCTCGTGATCCACATCACAACCTCACCCCTCACCTCGTGATCCACATCACAACCTCCCCCCCACCTCGTGATCCACATCACAACCTCCCCCCACCTCGTGATCCACATCACCACATCCCCCCCGCCTCGTGACACAAACCACCACCTCCTCCCCACTTTGTGACCCACATCACCTCCCCCCCCCACATCGTGACCCACCTCACCTCCCCCCCCCCACATCGTGATCCACATCACACCTCCCCCCCCCACCTCGTGATCCACATCACCACCTCCCCCCCACCCTCGTGATCCACATCACCACCTCCCCCCCACTTCGTGATCCACATCACCACCTCCCGCCCCACCTCGTGATCCACATCACAACCTCCCCCCCAATTCGTGATCCACATCCTCCCCCCCCCACCTCGTGATCCACATAACCAACTCCCCCCCCACCTCGTGATCCACATCACCAACTCCCCCCCACCTAGTGATCCACATCACCACCTGCCCCCCACCTCGTGACCCACATCACCACCTCCCCCTTACCTCGTGACCCACAAAACCACCTCCCCCCCACTTCGTGACCCACATCACCACCTCCCCAACACCTCGTGACCCACATCACCACCTCCCCCCCCACCTCGTGACCCACATCACCACCTCCCCCCACCCCACCACCTCCCCCCCACCTCGTGACCCACATCACCACCTCCCCCCCACCTTGTGACCCACATCAACACCTCCCCCCCCCACCTCGTGACCCACATCACCACCTCCCCCCCCACCTCGTGATCCACATCACAACTCCCCCCCACCGCGTGATCCACATCACCAACTCCCCCCCCGACCTTGTGATCCACATCACCCCCTCCCCCCCACCTCGTGAGCCACATCACAACCTCCCCCCACATCCCCACCCCCCCACCTCGTGATCCACATCAC
This sequence comes from Ascaphus truei, assembly GCF_040206685.1. Classification (NCBI taxonomy): domain Eukaryota; kingdom Metazoa; phylum Chordata; class Amphibia; order Anura; family Ascaphidae; genus Ascaphus; species Ascaphus truei. The sequence continues at coordinate 3,037 of NW_027454343.1, forward strand.
AACCTCCCCCCACATCCCCCACCCCCCCCCCACCTCTTGATCCACATCACAACCTCCCCCCACATCACCACCTCGTGATCCACATCACAAACCTCCCCCCACCTCGTGATCCACATCACAACCTCCCCCCTCACCTCGTGATCCACATCACAACCTCCCCCCCACTTCGTGATCCACATCACAACCTCCCCCCCCACCTCGTGATCCACATCACCACTTCCCCCCCACCTCGTGACACAAACCACCACCTCCCCCCCACCTCGTGACCCACATCAACACCTCCCCCCCCACCTCGTGACCCACATCAACACCTCCCCCCCCCACCTCGTGACCCACATCACCACCTCCCCCCTCACCTCGTGATCCACATCACAACTCCCCCCCACCTCGTGATCCACATCACCAACTCCCCCCCGACCTTGTGATCCACATCACCACCTCCCCCCCCCCACCTCGTGATCCACATCACCACCTCCCCCCCACCTCGTGATCCACATCACAACCTCCCCCCACATCCCCACCCCCCCCACCTCGTGATCCACATCACAACCTCCCCCCACATCCCCACCTCGTGATCCACATCACAACCTCCCCCCACATCACCACCTCGTGATCCACATCACAACCTCCCCCCCACCTCGTGATCCACATCACAACCTCCCCCCTCACCTCGTGATCCACATCACAACCTCCCCCCCACCTCGTGATCCACATCACAACCTCCCCCCCCACCTCGTGACCCACATCACCTCCCCCCCACATCGTGACCCACATCACCTCCACATCGTGATCCACATCACACCTCCCCCACCCACCTCGTGATCCACATCACCACCTCCCCCCCACCTCGTGACCCACACCACCACCTCCCCACCACCTCGTGATCCACTTCACCACCTCCCGCCCCACCTCGTAATCCACATCACCACCTCCCGCCCCACCTCGTGATCCACATCACAATCTCCCCCCCACCTCGTGATCCACATCACAACCTCCCCCCCCACCTCGTGATCCACATCCTCACCCCCCCACCTCGTGATTCCCATCCCCCCCACCTCGTGATCCACATCCCCCCCCACCTCGTGATCCAAATCCCAACCTCCCCCCGCATCCCCCCCTCGTGAGCCACATCCCAACCTCCCCCCACATCCCCACCTCGTGATCCACATCATAACCTTAATACCCCCCACCCACCCCACCACCTCGTTACCCACATCACCACCCCCCCCCCACCTCGTGACCCACATCACCACCTCCCCCCCACCTCGTGACCCACATCACCACCTCCCCACCACCTCGTGATCCACATCCCCACCTCCCCACCTAGTAATCCACATCACCACCTCCCGCCCCACCTCGTGATCAACATCAAAACCTCCCCCCCCACCTCGTGATCCACATCACAACCCCCCCCCCACCTCGTGATCCACATCCTCACCCCCCCACCTCGTGATTCCCATCCCCCCACCTCGTGATCCACACCCCCCCCACCTCGTGATCCACATCCCAACCTCCCCCCACATCCCCACCTCGTGATCCACATCACAACCTTACCCCCCACCCACCCCCCTCCACCTCGTGACCCACATCACCACCCCCCCCACCTCGTGACCCACATCACCACCTCCCCCCCCCACCTCGTGACCCCACATCACCACCTCCCCCCCACCTCGAGACCCACATCACCACCTCCCCCCCGACCTTGTGATCCACATCACCACCTCCCCCCCCACCTCGTGATCCACATCACCACCTCCCCCCACCTCGTGATCCACATCACAACCTCCCCCCACATCCCCACCCCCCCACCTCGTGATCCACATCACAACCTCCCCCCACATCCCCACCTCATGATCCACATCACAACCTCCCCCCACACCCCCACCTCGTGATCCACATCACCAACTCCCCCCCGACCGTGTGATCCACATTACCCCCTCCCCCCCCACCTCGTGATCCACATCACAACCTCCCCCCACATCCCCACCCCCCCACCTCGTGATCCACATCACAACCTCCCCCCACATCCCTACCCCCCCACCTCGTGATCCACATCACAACCTCCCCCCACATCACCACCTCGTGATCCACATCACAACCTCCCCCCACCTCGTGATCCACATCACAACCTCCCCCCTCACCTCGTGATCCACATCACAACCTCCCCCCCACTTCGTGATCCACATCACAACCTCCCCCCCACCTCGTGATCCACATCACCACTTCCCCCCCACCTCGTGACACAAACCACCACCTCCCCCCCACCTCGTGACCCACATCAACACCTCCCCCCCCCACCTCGTGACCCACATCACCACCTCCCCCCTCACCTCGTGATCCACATCACAACCTCCCCCCTCACCTCGTGATCCACATCACCTCCACTCCCCCACATCGTGATCCACATCACACCTCCCCCACCCACCTCGTCATCCACATCACCACCTCCCCCCCACCTCGTGACCCACACCACCACCTCCCCCCCACCTCGTGATCCACTTCACCACTTCCCGCCCCACCTCGTAATCCACATCACCACCTTCCGCCCCACCTCGTGATCCACATCACAACCTCCCCCCCAACTCGTGATCCACATCACAACCTCCCCCCCACCTCGTGATCCACATCCTCACCCCCCCACCTCGTGATTCCCATCCCCCCACCTCGTGATCCACATCCCCCCCCACCTCGTGATCCAAATACCAACCTCCCCCCGCATCCCCCCCTCGTGACCCACATCCCAACCTCCCCCGACATCCCCACCTCGTGATCCACATCATAACCTTAATACCCCCACCCACCCCACAACCTCGTTACCCACATCACCAACCCCCCCACCTCGTGACCCACATCACCACCTCCCCCCCACCTCGTGACCCACATCACCAACTTCCCACCACCTCGTGATCCACATCCCCACCTCCCCACCTCGTAATCCACATCACCACCTCCCGCCCCACCTCGTGATCCACATCACAATCTCCCCCCCCACCTCGTGATCCACATCACAACCTCCCCCCCCACCTCGTGATCCACATCACAACCTCCCCCCCCACCTCGTGATCCACATCCTCACCCCCCCCACCTCGTGATTCCCATCCCCCCACCTCGTGATCCACATCCCAACCTCCCCCCACATCCCCACCTCGTGATCCACATCACAACCTTACCCCCCACCCACCCCCCCTCCACCTCGTGACCCACATCACCACCTCCCCCCCACCTCGTGACCCACATCACCACCCCCCCCCCACCTCGTGACACACATCACCACCTCTCCCCCCACCTCGTGACCCACATCACCACCTCCCCCCCACCTCGTGACCCACATCACCACCTCCCCCCCACCTCGTGACCCACATCACCACCTCCCCCCCACCTCGAGACCCACATCACCACCTCCCCCCCACCTCGAGACCCACATCACCACCTCCGCCCAAACTCGTGACCCACATCACCACCTCCCCCCCACCTCGTGACCCACATCACCACCTCCCCCCCACCTCGTGACCCACATCACCACCTCCCCCCCACCTCGTGACCCACATCACCACCTCCCCCCCACCTCGTGATCCACATCCCACCCCCCCCACCTCGTGATCCACATCACAACCTCCCCCCACATCCCCACCCCCCCCACCTCGTGATCCACATCACAACCTCCCCCCACATCCCCACCCCCCCACCTCGTGATCCACACCACAACCTCCCCCCCACCTCGTGATCCACATCACAACCTCCCCCCCACCTCGTGATCCACATCACAACCTCACCCCTCACCTCGTGATCCACATCACAACCTCCCCCCCACCTCGTGATCCACATCACAACCTCCCCCCCACCTCGTGATCCACATCACCACATCCCCCCCGCCTCGTGACACAAACCACCACCTCCTCCCCACTTTGTGACCCACATCACCTCCCCCCCCCACATCGTGACCCACCTCACCTCCCCCCCCCCACATCGTGATCCACATCACACCTCCCCCACCCACCTCGTGATCCACATCACCACCTCCCCCCCACCTCGTGATCCACATCACCACCTCCCCCCCACTTCGTGATCCACATCACCACCTCCCGCCCCACCTCGTGATCCACATCACAACCTCCCCCCCAATTCGTGATCCACATCCTCCCCCCCCCACCTCGTGATCCACATAACCAACTCCCCCCCCACCTCGTGATCCACATCACCAACTCCCCCCCACCTAGTGATCCACATCACCACCTGCCCCCCACCTCGTGACCCACATCACCACCTCCCCCTTACCTCGTGACCCACAAAACCACCTCCCCCCCACTTCGTGACCCACATCACCACCTCCCCAACACCTCGTGACCCACATCACCACCTCCCCCCCCACCTCGTGACCCACATCACCACCTCCCCCCACCCCACCACCTCCCCCCCACCTCGTGACCCACATCACCACCTCCCCCCCACCTTGTGACCCACATCAACACCTCCCCCCCCCACCTCGTGACCCACATCACCACCTCCCCCCCACCTCGTGATCCACATCACAACTCCCCCCCACCGCGTGATCCACATCACCAACTCCCCCCCGACCTTGTGATCCACATCACCCCCTCCCCCCCACCTCGTGAGCCACATCACAACCTCCCCCCACATCCCCACCCCCCCACCTCGTGATCCACATCACAACCTCCCCCCACATCCCCACCCCCCCCACCTCTTGATCCACATCACAACCTCCCCCCACATCACCACCTCGTGATCCACATCACAACCTCCCCCCACCTCGTGATCCACATCACAACCTCCCCCCTCACCTCGTGATCCAAATCACAACCTCCCCCCCACTTCGTGATCCACATCACAACCTCCCCCCCACCTCGTGATCCACATCACCACTTCCCCCCCACCTCGTGACACAAACCACCACCTCCCCCCCACCTCGTGACCCACATCAACACCTCCCCCCCCACCTCGTGACCCACATCAACACCTCCCCCCCCACCTCGTGACCCACATCACCACCTCCCCCCTCACCTCGTGATCCACATCACAACTCCCCCCCACCTCGTGATCCACATCACCAACTCCCCCCCGACCTTGTGATCCACATCACCACCTCCCCCCCCACCTCGTGATCCACATCACCACCTCCCCCCCACCTCGTGATCCACATCACAACCTCCCCCCACATCCCCACCCCCCCACCTCGTGATCCACATCACAACCTCCCCCCACATACCCACCTCGTGATCCACATCACAACCTCCCCCCACATCACCACCTCGTGATCCACATCACAACCTCCCCCCCACCTCGTGATCCACATCACAACCTCCCCCCTCACCTCGTGATCCACATCACAACCTCCCCCCCACCTCGTGATCCACATCACAACCTCCCCCCCACCTCGTGACCCACATCACCTCCCCCCTCACATCGTGACCCACATCACCTCCACCCCCCACATCGTGATCCACATCACACCTCCCCCACCCACCTCGTGATCCACATCACCACCTCCCCCCCACCTCGTGACCCACACCACCACCTCCCCACCACCTCGTGATCCACTTCACCACCTCCCGCCCCACCTCGTAATCCACATCACCACCTCCCGCCCCACCTCGTGATCCACATCACAATCTCCCCCCCACCTCGTGATCCACATCACCACCCCCCCCCCACCTCGTGACCCACATCACCACCTCCCCCCCACCTCGTGACCCACATCACCACCACCCCACCACCTCGTGATCCACATCCCCACCTCCCCACCTAGTAATCCACATCACCACCTCCCGCCCCACCTCGTGATCAACATCAAAACCTCCCCCCCCCACCTCGTGATCCACATCACAACCCCCCCCCCACCTCGTGATCCACATCCTCACCCCCCCACCTCGTGATTCCCATCCCCCCACCTCGTGATCCACACCCCCCCCACCTCGTGATCCACATCCCCACCTCGTGATCCACATCCCAACCTCCCCCCACATCCCCACCTCATGATCCACATCCCAAACTCCCCACCTCATGATCCACATCCCAACCTCCCCCCACATCCCCACCCCCCCACCTCGTGATCCACACCACAACCTCCCCCCCACCTCGTGATCCACATCACAACCTCCCCCCCACCTCGTGATCCACATCACAACCTCCCCCCCACCTCGTGACCCACATCACCTCCCCCCTCACATCGTGACCCACATCACCTCCACCCCCCACATCGTGATCCACATCACACCTCCCCCACCCACCTCGTGATCCACATCACCACCTCCCCCCCACCTCGTGACCCACACCACCACCTCCCCACCACCTCGTGATCCACTTCACCACCTCCCGCCCCACCTCGTAATCCACATCACCACCTCCCGCCCCACCTCGTGATCCACATCACAATCTCCCCCCCACCTCGTGATCCACATCACCACCCCCCCCCCACCTCGTGACCCACATCACCACCTCCCCCCCACCTCGTGACCCACATCACCACCACCCCACCACCTCGTGATCCACATCCCCACCTCCCCACCTAGTAATCCACATCACCACCTCCCGCCCCACCTCGTGATCAACATCAAAACCTCCCCCCCACCTCGTGATCCACATCACAACCCCCCCCCCACCTCGTGATCCACATCCTCACCCCCCCACCTCGTGATTCCCATCCCCCCACCTCGTGATCCACACCCCCCCCACCTCGTAATCCACATCCCCACCTCGTGATCCACATCCCAACCTCCCCCCACATCCCCACCTCATGATCCACATCCCAAACTCCCCACCTCATGATCCACATCCCAACCTCCCCCCACATCCCCACCCCCCCACCTCGTGATCCACACCACAACCTCCCCCCCACCTCGTGATCCACATCAAAACCTCCCCCCCACCTCTTGATCCACATCACAACCTCACCCCTCACCTCGTGATCCACATCACAACCTCCCCCCCACCTCTTGATCCACATCACAACCTCCCCCCCACCTCGTGATCCACATCACCACTTCCCCCCCGCCTCGTGACACAAACCACCACCTCCTCCCCACTTTGTGACCCACATCACCTCCCCCCCCCCACATCGTGACCCACCTCACCTCCCCCCCCCCACATCGTGATCCACATCACACCTCCCCCACCCACCTCGTGACCCACATCAACACCTCCCCCCCCACCTCGTGACCCACATCACCACCTCCCCCCTCACCTCGTGATCCACATCACAACTCCCCCCCACCTCGTGATCCACATCACCAACTCCCCCCCGACCTTGTGATCCACATCACCACCTCCCCCCCACCTCGTGATCCACATCACCACCTCCCCCCCACCTCGTGATCCACATCACAACCTCCCCCCACATCCCCACCCCCCCACCTCGTGATCCACATCACAACCTCCCCCCACATACCCACCTCGTGATCCACATCACAACCTCCCCCCACATCACCACCTCGTGATCCACATCACAACCTCCCCCCCACCTCGTGATCCACATCACAACCTCCCCCCTCACCTCGTGATCCACATCACAACCTCCCCCCCACCTCGTGATCCACATCACAACCTCCCCCCCACCTCGTGACCCACATCACCTCCCCCCTCACATCGTGACCCACATCACCTCCACCCCCCACATCGTGATCCACATCACACCTCCCCCACCCACCTCGTGATCCACATCACCACCTCCCCCCCACCTCGTGACCCACACCACCACCTCCCCACCACCTCGTGATCCACTTCACCACCTCCCGCCCCACCTCGTAATCCACATCACCACCTCCCGCCCCACCTCGTGATCCACATCACAATCTCCCCCCCACCTCGTGATCCACATCACAACCTCCCCCCCACCTCGTGATCCACATCCTCACCCCCCCACCTCGTGATTCCCATCCCCCCACCTCGTGATCCACATCCCCCCCCACCTCGTGATCCAAATCCCAACCTCCCCCCGCATCCCCCCCTCGTGACCCACATCCCAACCTCCCCCCACATCCCCACCTCGTGATCCACATCATAACCTTAATACCCCCACCCACCCCACAACCTCGTTACCCACATCACCACCCCCCCCCCACCTCGTGACCCACATCACCACCTCCCCCCCACCTCGTGACCCACATCACCACCACCCCACCACCTCGTGATCCACATCCCCACCTCCCCACCTAGTAATCCACATCACCACCTCCCGCCCCACCTCGTGATCAACATCAAAACCTCCCCCCCCACCTCGTGATCCACATCACAACCCCCCCCCACCTCGTGATCCACATCCTCACCCCCCCACCTCGTGATTCCCATCCCCCCACCTCGTGATCCACACCCCCCCCCACCTCGTGATCCACATCCCCACCTCGTGATCCACATCCCAACCTCCCCCCACATCCCCACCTCATGATCCACATCCCAAACTCCCCACCTCATGATCCACATCCCAACCTCCCCCCACATCCCCACCCCCCCACCTCGTGATCCACACCACAACCTCCCCCCCACCTCGTGATCCACATCAAAACCTCCCCCCCACCTCTTGATCCACATCACAACCTCACCCCTCACCTCGTGATCCACATCACAACCTCCCCCCCACCTCTTGATCCACATCACAACCTGCCCCCCACCTCGTGATCCACATCACCACTTCCCCCCCGCCTCGTGACACAAACCACCACCTCCTCCCCACTTTGTGACCCACATCACCTCCCCCCCCCACATCGTGACCCACATCACAACCTCCCCCCTCACCTCGTGATCCACATCACAACCTCCCCCCCACTTCGTGATCCACATCACAACCTCCCCCCCACCTCGTGATCCACATCACCACTTCCCCCCCACCTCGTGACACAAACCACCACCTCCCCCCCACCTCGTGACCCACATCAACACCTCCCCCCCCACCTCGTGACCCACATCAACACCTCCCCCCCCACCTCGTGACCCACATCACCACCTCCCCCCTCACCTCGTGATCCACATCACAACTCCCCCCCACCTCGTGATCCACATCACCAACTCCCCCCCGACCTTGTGATCCACATCACCACCTCCCCCCCCACCTCGTGATCCACATCACCACCTCCCCCCCACCTCGTGATCCACATCACAACCTCCCCCCACATCCCCACCCCCCCACCTCGTGATCCACATCACAACCTCCCCCCACATCCCCACCTCGTGATCCACATCACAACCTCCCCCCACATCACCACCTCGTGATCCACATCACAACCTCCCCCCCACCTCGTGATCCACATCACAACCTCCCCCCTCACCTCGTGATCCACATCACAACCTCCCCCCCACCTCGTGATCCACATCACAACCTCCCCCCCACCTCGTGACCCACATCACCTCCCCCCCACATCGTGACCCACATCACCTCCACCCCCCACATCGTGATCCACATCACACCTCCCCCACCCACCTCGTGATCCACATCACCACCTCCCCCCCACCTCGTGACCCACACCACCACCTCCCCACCACCTCGTGATCCACTTCACCACCTCCCGCCCCACCTCGTAATCCACATCACCACCTCCCGCCCCACCTCGTGATCCACATCACAATCTCCCCCCCACCTCGTGATCCACATCACAACCTCCCCCCCACCTCGTGATCCACATCCTCACCCCCCCACCTCGTGATTCCCATCCCCCCACCTCGTGATCCACATCCCCCCCCACCTCGTGATCCAAATCCCAACCTCCCCCCGCATCCCCCCCTCGTGAGCCACATCCCAACCTCCCCCCACATCCCCACCTCGTGATCCACATCATAACCTTAATACCCCCACCCACCCCACCACCTCGTTACCCACATCACCACCCCCCCCCCCACCTCGTGACCCACATCACCACCTCCCCCCCACCTCGTGACCCACATCACCACCTCCCCACCACCTCGTGATCCACATCCCCACCTCCCCACCTAGTAATCCACATCACCACCTCCCGCCCCACCTCGTGATCAACATCAAAACCTCCCCCCCCACCTCGTGATCCACATCACAACCCCCCCCCCCACCTCGTGATCCACATCCTCACCCCCCCACCTCGTGATTCCCATCCCCCCACCTCGTGATCCACACCCCCCCCACCTCGTGATCCACATCCCAACCTCCCCCCACATCCCCACCTCGTGATCCACATCACAACCTTACCCCCACCCACCCCCTCCACCTCGTGACCCACATCACCACCCCCCCACCTCGTGACCCACATCACCACCTCCCCCCCCACCTCGTGACCCACATCACCACCTCCCCCCCACCTCGAGACCCACATCACCACCTCCCCCCCACCTCGTGACCCACATCACCACCTCCCCCCCACCTCATGACCCACATCACCACCTCCCCCCCACCTCGTGACCCACATCACCACCTCCCCCCCCACCTCGTGACACACATCACCACTTCCCCCCCACCTCGTGACCCACATCACCACCTCCCCCCCACCTCGTGACCCACATCACCACCTCCCCCCCACTTCGTGACCCACATTACCACCTCCCCCCCACCTCGTGACCCACATCACCACCTCCCCCCCACCTCGTGACCCACATCACCACCTCCCCCTTACCTCGTGACCCACAAAACCACCTCCCCCCCACTTCGTGACCCACATCACCACCTCCCCCCCACCTCGTGACCCACATCACCACCTCCCCCCCACCTCGTGACCCACATCACCACCTCCCCCTTACCTCGTGACCCACAAAACCACCTCCCCCCCACTTCGTGACCCACATCACCACCTCCCCAACACCTCGTGACCCACATCACCACCTCCCCCCCCACCTCGTGACCCACATCACCACCTCCCCCCACCCCACCACCTCCCCCCCACCTCGTGACCCACATCACCACCTCCCCCCCACCTTGTGACCCACATCAACACCTCCCCCCCCCACCTCGTGACCCACATCACCACCTCCCCCCCACCTCGTGATCCACATCACAACTCCCCCCCACCGCGTGATCCACATCACCAACTCCCCCCCGACCTTGTGATCCACATCACCCCCTCCCCCCCACCTCGTGAGCCACATCACAACCTCCCCCCACATCCCCACCCCCCCACCTCGTGATCCACATCACAACCTCCCCCCACATCCCCACCCCCCCCACCTCTTGATCCACATCACAACCTCCCCCCACATCACCACCTCGTGATCCACATCACAACCTCCCCCCACCTCGTGATCCACATCACAACCTCCCCCCTCACCTCGTGATCCAAATCACAACCTCCCCCCCACTTCGTGATCCACATCACAACCTCCCCCCCACCTCGTGATCCACATCACCACTTCCCCCCCACCTCGTGACACAAACCACCACCTCCCCCCCACCTCGTGACCCACATCAACACCTCCCCCCCCACCTCGTGACCCACATCAACACCTCCCCCCCCACCTCGTGACCCACATCACCACCTCCCCCCTCACCTCGTGATCCACATCACAACTCCCCCCCACCTCGTGATCCACATCACCAACTCCCCCCCGACCTTGTGATCCACATCACCACCTCCCCCCCACCTCGTGATCCACATCACCACCTCCCCCCCACCTCGTGATCCACATCACAACCTCCCCCCACATCCCCACCCCCCCACCTCGTGATCCACATCACAACCTCCCCCCACATACCCACCTCGTGATCCACATCACAACCTCCCCCCACATCACCACCTCGTGATCCACATCACAACCTCCCCCCCACCTCGTGATCCACATCACAACCTCCCCCCTCACCTCGTGATAAACATCACAACCTCCCCCCCACCTCGTGATCCACATCACAACCTCCCCCCCACCTCGTGACCCACATCACCTCCCCCCTCACATCGTGACCCACATCACCTCCACCCCCCACATCGTGATCCACATCACACCTCCCCCACCCACCTCGTGATCCACATCACCACCTCCCCCCCACCTCGTGACCCACACCACCACCTCCCCACCACCTCGTGATCCACTTCACCACCTCCCGCCCCACCTCGTAATCCACATCACCACCTCCCGCCCCACCTCGTGATCCACATCACAATCTCCCCCCCACCTCGTGATCCACATCACCACCCCCCCCCCACCTCGTGACCCACATCACCACCTCCCCCCCACCTCGTGACCCACATCACCACCACCCCACCACCTCGTGATCCACATCCCCACCTCCCCACCTAGTAATCCACATCACCACCTCCCGCCCCACCTCGTGATCAACATCAAAACCTCCCCCCCCACCTCGTGATCCACATCACAACCCCCCCCCCACCTCGTGATCCACATCCTCACCCCCCCACCTCGTGATTCCCATCCCCCCACCTCGTGATCCACACCCCCCCCACCTCGTGATCCACATCCCCACCTCGTGATCCACATCCCAACCTCCCCCCACATCCCCACCTCATGATCCACATCCCAAACTCCCCACCTCATGATCCACATCCCAACCTCCCCCCACATCCCCACCCCCCCACCTCGTGATCCACACCACAACCTCCCCCCCACCTCGTGATCCACATCAAAACCTCCCCCCCACCTCTTGATCCACATCACAACCTCACCCCTCACCTCGTGATCCACATCACAACCTCCCCCCCACCTCTTGATCCACATCACAACCTCCCCCCCACCTCGTGATCCACATCACCACTTCCCCCCCGCCTCGTGACACAAACCACCACCTCCTCCCCACTTTGTGACCCACATCACCTCCCCCCCCCCACATCGTGACCCACCTCACCTCCCCCCCCCACATCGTGATCCACATCACACCTCCCCCACCCACCTCGTGACCCACATCAACACCTCCCCCCCCACCTCGTGACCCACATCACCACCTCCCCCCTCACCTCGTGATCCACATCACAACTCCCCCCCACCTCGTGATCCACATCACCAACTCCCCCCCGACCTTGTGATCCACATCACCACCTCCCCCCCACCTCGTGATCCACATCACCACCTCCCCCCCACATCACAACCTCCCCCCACATCCCCACCCCCCCACCTCGTGATCCACATCACAACCTCCCCCCACATACCCACCTCGTGATCCACATCACAACCTCCCCCCACATCACCACCTCGTGATCCACATCACAACCTCCCCCCCACCTCGTGATCCACATCACAACCTCCCCCCTCACCTCGTGATCCACATCACAACCTCCCCCCCACCTCGTGATCCACATCACAACCTCCCCCCCACCTCGTGACCCACATCACCTCCCCCCTCACATCGTGACCCACATCACCTCCACCCCCCACATCGTGATCCACATCACACCTCCCCCACCCACCTCGTGATCCACATCACCACCTCCCCCCCACCTCGTGACCCACACCACCACCTCCCCACCACCTCGTGATCCACTTCACCACCTCCCGCCCCACCTCGTAATCCACATCACCACCTCCCGCCCCACCTCGTGATCCACATCACAATCTCCCCCCCACCTCGTGATCCACATCACAACCTCCCCCCCACCTCGTGATCCACATCCTCACCCCCCCACCTCGTGATTCCCATCCCCCCACCTCGTGATCCACATCCCCCCCCACCTCGTGATCCAAATCCCAACCTCCCCCCGCATCCCCCCCTCGTGACCCACATCCCAACCTCCCCCCACATCCCCACCTCGTGATCCACATCATAACCTTAATACCCCCACCCACCCCACAACCTCGTTACCCACATCACCACCCCCCCCCCCATCTCGTGACCCACATCACCACCTCCCCCCCACCTCGTGACCCACATCACCACCACCCCACCACCTCGTGATCCACATCCCCACCTCCCCACCTAGTAATCCACATCACCACCTCCCGCCCCACCTCGTGATCAACATCAAAACCTCCCCCCCCACCTCGTGATCCACATCACAACCCCCCCCCACCTCGTGATCCACATCCTCACCCCCCCACCTCGTGATTCCCATCCCCCCACCTCGTGATCCACACCCCCCCCACCTCGTGATCCACATCCCCACCTCGTGATCCACATCCCAACCTCCCCCCACATCCCCACCTCATGATCCACATCCCAAACTCCCCACCTCATGATCCACATCCCAACCTCCCCCCACATCCCCACCCCCCCACCTCGTGATCCACACCACAACCTCCCCCCCACCTCGTGATCCACATCAAAACCTCCCCCCCACCTCTTGATCCACATCACAACCTCACCCCTCACCTCGTGATCCACATCACAACCTCCCCCCCACCTCTTGATCCACATCACAACCTCCCCCCCACCTCGTGATCCACATCACCACTTCCCCCCCGCCTCGTGACACAAACCACCACCTCCTCCCCACTTTGTGACCCACATCACCTCCCCCCCCCCACATCGTGACCCACATCACAACCTCCCCCCTCACCTCGTGATCCACATCACAACCTCCCCCCCACTTCGTGATCCACATCACAACCTCCCCCCCACCTCGTGATCCACATCACCACTTCCCCCCCACCTCGTGACACAAACCACCACCTCCCCCCCACCTCGTGACCCACATCAACACCTCCCCCCCCACCTCGTGACCCACATCAACACCTCCCCCCCCACCTCGTGACCCACATCACCACCTCCCCCCTCACCTCGTGATCCACATCACAACTCCCCCCCACCTCGTGATCCACATCACCAACTCCCCCCCGACCTTGTGATCCACATCACCACCTCCCCCCCCACCTCGTGATCCACATCACCACCTCCCCCCCACCTCGTGATCCACATCACAACCTCCCCCCACATCCCCACCCCCCCACCTCGTGATCCACATCACAACCTCCCCCCACATCCCCACCTCGTGATCCACATCACAACCTCCCCCCACATCACCACCTCGTGATCCACATCACAACCTCCCCCCCACCTCGTGATCCACATCACAACCTCCCCCCTCACCTCGTGATCCACATCACAACCTCCCCCCCACCTCGTGATCCACATCACAACCTCCCCCCCACCTCGTGACCCACATCACCTCCCCCCCACATCGTGACCCACATCACCTCCACCCCCCACATCGTGATCCACATCACACCTCCCCCACCCACCTCGTGATCCACATCACCACCTCCCCCCCACCTCGTGACCCACACCACCACCTCCCCACCACCTCGTGATCCACTTCACCACCTCCCGCCCCACCTCGTAATCCACATCACCACCTCCCGCCCCACCTCGTGATCCACATCACAATCTCCCCCCCACCTCGTGATCCACATCACAACCTCCCCCCCACCTCGTGATCCACATCCTCACCCCCCCACCTCGTGATTCCCATCCCCCCACCTCGTGATCCACATCCCCCCCCACCTCGTGATCCAAATCCCAACCTCCCCCCGCATCCCCCCCTCGTGAGCCACATCCCAACCTCCCCCCACATCCCCACCTCGTGATCCACATCATAACCTTAATACCCCCACCCACCCCACCACCTCGTTACCCACATCACCACCCCCCCCCCACCTCGTGACCCACATCACCACCTCCCCCCCACCTCGTGACCCACATCACCACCTCCCCACCACCTCGTGATCCACATCCCCACCTCCCCACCTAGTAATCCACATCACCACCTCCCGCCCCACCTCGTGATCAACATCAAAACCTCCCCCCCACCTCGTGATCCACATCACAACCCCCCCCCCCACCTCGTGATCCACATCCTCACCCCCCCACCTCGTGATTCCCATCCCCCCACCTCGTGATCCACACCCCCCCCACCTCGTGATCCACATCCCAACCTCCCCCCACATCCCCACCTCGTGATCCACATCACAACCTTACCCCCCACCCACCCCCTCCACCTCGTGACCCACATCACCACCCCCCCACCTCGTGACCCACATCACCACCTCCCCCCCCACCTCGTGACCCACATCACCACCTCCCCCCCACCTCGAGACCCACATCACCACCTCCCCCCCACCTCGTGACCCACATCACCACCTCCCCCCCACCTCATGACCCACATCACCACCTCCCCCCCACCTCGTGACCCACATCACCACCTCCCCCCCCACCTCGTGACACACATCACCACTTCCCCCCCACCTCGTGACCCACATCACCACCTCCCCCCCACCTCGTGACCCACATCACCACCTCCCCCCCACTTCGTGACCCACATTACCACCTCCCCCCCACCTCGTGACCCACATCACCACCTCCCCCCCACCTCGTGACCCACATCACCACCTCCCCCTTACCTCGTGACCCACAAAACCACCTCCCCCCCACTTCGTGACCCACATCACCACCTCCCCAACACCTCGTGACCCACATCACCACCTCCCCCCCCACCTCGTGACCCACATCACCACCTCCCCCCACCCCACCACCTCCCCCCCACCTCGTGACCCACATCACCACCTCCCCCCCACCTTGTGACCCACATCAACACCTCCCCCCCCCACCTCGTGACCCACATCACCACCTCCCCCCCACCTCGTGATCCACATCACAACTCCCCCCCACCGCGTGATCCACATCACCAACTCCCCCCCGACCTTGTGATCCACATCACCCCCTCCCCCCCACCTCGTGAGCCACATCACAACCTCCCCCCACATCCCCACCCCCCCACCTCGTGATCCACATCACAACCTCCCCCCACATCCCCACCCCCCCCACCTCTTGATCCACATCACAACCTCCCCCCACATCACCACCTCGTGATCCACATCACAACCTCCCCCCACCTCGTGATCCACATCACAACCTCCCCCCTCACCTCGTGATCCAAATCACAACCTCCCCCCCACTTCGTGATCCACATCACAACCTCCCCCCCACCTCGTGATCCACATCACCACTTCCCCCCCACCTCGTGACACAAACCACCACCTCCCCCCCACCTCGTGACCCACATCAACACCTCCCCCCCCACCTCGTGACCCACATCAACACCTCCCCCCCCACCTCGTGACCCACATCACCACCTCCCCCCTCACCTCGTGATCCACATCACAACTCCCCCCCACCTCGTGATCCACATCACCAACTCCCCCCCGACCTTGTGATCCACATCACCACCTCCCCCCCACCTCGTGATCCACATCACCACCTCCCCCCCACCTCGTGATCCACATCACAACCTCCCCCCACATCCCCACCCCCCCACCTCGTGATCCACATCACAACCTCCCCCCACATACCCACCTCGTGATCCACATCACAACCTCCCCCCACATCACCACCTCGTGATCCACATCACAACCTCCCCCCCACCTCGTGATCCACATCACAACCTCCCCCCTCACCTCGTGATCCACATCACAACCTCCCCCCCACCTCGTGATCCACATCACAACCTCCCCCCCACCTCGTGACCCACATCACCTCCCCCCTCACATCGTGACCCACATCACCTCCACCCCCCACATCGTGATCCACATCACACCTCCCCCACCCACCTCGTGATCCACATCACCACCTCCCCCCCACCTCGTGACCCACACCACCACCTCCCCACCACCTCGTGATCCACTTCACCACCTCCCGCCCCACCTCGTAATCCACATCACCACCTCCCGCCCCACCTCGTGATCCACATCACAATCTCCCCCCCACCTCGTGATCCACATCACCACCCCCCCCCCACCTCGTGACCCACATCACCACCTCCCCCCCACCTCGTGACCCACATCACCACCACCTCGTGATCCACATCCCCACCTCCCCACCTAGTAATCCACATCACCACCTCCCGCCCCACCTCGTGATCAACATCAAAACCTCCCCCCCCACCTCGTGATCCACATCACAACCCCCCCCCCACCTCGTGATCCACATCCTCACCCCCCCACCTCGTGATTCCCATCCCCCCACCTCGTGATCCACACCCCCCCCACCTCGTGATCCACATCCCCACCTCGTGATCCACATCCCAACCTCCCCCCACATCCCCACCTCATGATCCACATCCCAAACTCCCCACCTCATGATCCACATCCCAACCTCCCCCCACATCCCCACCCCCCCACCTCGTGATCCACACCACAACCTCCCCCCCACCTCGTGATCCACATCAAAACCTCCCCCCCACCTCTTGATCCACATCACAACCTCACCCCTCACCTCGTGATCCACATCACAACCTCCCCCCCACCTCTTGATCCACATCACAACCTCCCCCCCACCTCGTGATCCACATCACCACTTCCCCCCCGCCTCGTGACACAAACCACCACCTCCTCCCCACTTTGTGACCCACATCACCTCCCCCCCCCCACACCGTGACCCACCTCACCTCCCCCCCCCACATCGTGATCCACATCACACCTCCCCCACCCACCTCGTGACCCACATCAACACCTCCCCCCCCACCTCGTGACCCACATCACCACCTCCCCCCTCACCTCGTGATCCACATCACAACTCCCCCCCACCTCGTGATCCACATCACCAACTCCCCCCCGACCTTGTGATCCACATCACCACCTCCCCCCCACCTCGTGATCCACATCACCACCTCCCCCCCACCTCGTGATCCACATCACAACCTCCCCCCACATCCCCACCCCCCCACCTCGTGATCCACATCACAACCTCCCCCCACATACCCACCTCGTGATCCACATCACAACCTCCCCCCACATCACCACCTCGTGATCCACATCACAACCTCCCCCCCACCTCGTGATCCACATCACAACCTCCCCCCTCACCTCGTGATCCACATCACAACCTCCCCCCCACCTCGTGATCCACATCACAACCTCCCCCCCACCTCGTGACCCACATCACCTCCACCCCCCACATCGTGATCCACATCACACCTCCCCCACCCACCTCGTGATCCACATCACCACCTCCCCCCCACCTCGTGACCCACACCACCACCTCCCCACCACCTCGTGATCCACTTCACCACCTCCCGCCCCACCTCGTAATCCACATCACCACCTCCCGCCCCACCTCGTGATCCACATCACAATCTCCCCCCCACCTCGTGATCCACATCACAACCTCCCCCCCACCTCGTGATCCACATCCTCACCCCCCCACCTCGTGATTCCCATCCCCCCACCTCGTGATCCACATCCCCCCCCACCTCGTGATCCAAATCCCAACCTCCCCCCGCATCCCCCCCTCGTGACCCACATCCCAACCTCCCCCCACATCCCCACCTCGTGATCCACATCATAACCTTAATACCCCCACCCACCCCACAACCTCGTTACCCACATCACCACCCCCCCCCCCACCTCGTGACCCACATCACCACCTCCCCCCCACCTCGTGACCCACATCACCACCACCCCACCACCTCGTGATCCACATCCCCACCTCCCCACCTAGTAATCCACATCACCACCTCCCGCCCCACCTCGTGATCAACATCAAAACCTCCCCCCCCACCTCGTGATCCACATCACAACCCCCCCCCACCTCGTGATCCACATCCTCACCCCCCCACCTCGTGATTCCCATCCCCCCACCTCGTGATCCACACCCCCCCCACCTCGTGATCCACATCCCCACCTCGTGATCCACATCCCAACCTCCCCCCACATCCCCACCTCATGATCCACATCCCAAACTCCCCACCTCATGATCCACATCCCAACCTCCCCCCACATCCCCACCCCCCCACCTCGTGATCCACACCACAACCTCCCCCCCACCTCGTGATCCACATCAAAACCTCCCCCCCACCTCTTGATCCACATCACAACCTCACCCCTCACCTCGTGATCCACATCACAACCTCCCCCCCACCTCTTGATCCACATCACAACCTCCCCCCCACCTCGTGATCCACATCACCACTTCCCCCCCGCCTCGTGACACAAACCACCACCTCCTCCCCACTTTGTGACCCACATCACCTCCCCCCCCCACATCGTGACCCACCTCACCTCCCCCCCCCACATCGTGATCCACATCACACCTCCCCCACCCACCTCGTGATCCACATCACCACCTCCCCCCCACCTCGTGATCCACATCACCACCTCCCGCCCCACCTCGTGATCCACATCACAACCTCCCCCCCCAATTCATGATCCACATCCTCCCCCCCCCACCTCGTGATCCACATCACCAACTCCCCCCCACCTAGTGATCCACATCACCACCTGCCCCCCACCTCGTGACCCACATCACCACCTCCCCCCTACCTCGTGACCCACAAAACCACCTCCCCCCCACTTCGTGACCCACATCACCACCTCCCCAACACCTCGTGACCCACATCACCACCTCCCCCCCCACCTCGTGACCCACATCACCACCTCCCCCCCACCTCGTGACCCACATCACCACCTCCCCCCCACCTCGTGACCCACATCACCACCTCCCCCCCACCTTGTGACCCACATCAACACCTCCCCCCCCCCCACCTCGTGACCCACATCACCACCTCCCCCCCACCTCGTGACCCACATCACCACCTCCCCCCTCACCTCGTGATCCACATCACAACTCCCCCCCACCTCGTGATCCACATCACCAACTCCCCCCCGACCGTGTGATCCACATTACCCCCTCCCCCCCACCTCGTGATCCACATCACAACCTCCCCCCACATCCCCACCCCCCCACCTCGTGATCCACATCACAACCTCCCCCCACATCCCTACCCCCCCACCTCGTGATCCACATCACAACCTCCCCCCACATCACCACCTCGTGATCCACATCACAACCTCCCCCCACCTCGTGATCCACATCACAACCTCCCCCCTCACCTCGTGATCCACATCACAACCTCCCCCCCACTTCGTGATCCACATCACAACCTCCCCCCCACCTCGTGATCCACATCACCACTTCCCCCCCACCTCGTGACACAAACCACCACCTCCCCCCCACCTCGTGACCCACATCAACACCTCCCCCCCACCTCGTGACCCACATCACCACCTCCCCCCTCACCTCGTGATCCACATCACAACTCCCCCCCACCTCGTGATCCACATCACAACCTTACCCCCCACCCACCCCCCCTCCACCTCGTGACCCACATCACCACCTCCCCCCCACCTCGTGACCCACATCACCACCCCCCCCCCACCTCGTGACACACATCACCACCTCTCCCCCCACCTCGTGACCCACATCACCACCTCCCCCCCACCTCGTGACCCACATCACCACCTCCCCCCCACCTCGTGACACACATCACCACCTCCCCCCCACCTCGAGACCCACATCACCACCTCCCCCCCACCTCGAGACCCACATCACCACCTCCGCCCAAACTCGTGACCCACATCACCACCTCCCCCCCACCTCGTGACCCACATCACCACCTCCCCCCCACCTCGTGACCCACATCACCACCTCCCCCCCACCTCGTGACCCACATCACCACCTCCCCCCCACCTCGTGATCCACATCCCACCCCCCCACCTCGTGATCCACATCACAACCTCCCCCCACATCCCCACCCCCCCACCTCGTGATCCACATCACAACCTCCCCCCACATCCCCACCCCCCCACCTCGTGATCCACACCACAACCTCCCCCCCACCTCGTGATCCACATCACAACCTCCCCCCCACCTCGTGATCCACATCACAACCTCACCCCTCACCTCGTGATCCACATCACAACCTCCCCCCCACCTCGTGATCCACATCACAACCTCCCCCCCACCTCGTGATCCACATCACCACATCCCCCCCGCCTCGTGACACAAACCACCACCTCCTCCCCACTTTGTGACCCACATCACCTCCCCCCCCCACATCGTGACCCACCTCACCTCCCCCCCCCCACATCGTGATCCACATCACACCTCCCCCACCCACCTCGTGATCCACATCACCACCTCCCCCCCACCTCGTGATCCACATCACCACCTCCCCCCCACTTCGTGATCCACATCACCACCTCCCGCCCCACCTCGTGATCCACATCACAACCTCCCCCCCAATTCGTGATCCACATCCTCCCCCCCCACCTCGTGATCCACATAACCAACTCCCCCCCCACCTCGTGATCCACATCACCAACTCCCCCCCACCTAGTGATCCACATCACCACCTGCCACCCACCTCGTGACCCACATCACCACCTCCCCCTTACCTCGTGACCCACAAAACCACCTCCCCCCCACTTCGTGACCCACATCACCACCTCCCCAACACCTCGTGACCCACATCACCACCTCCCCCCCCACCTCGTGACCCACATCACCACCTCCCCCCACCCCACCACCTCCCCCCCACCTCGTGACCCACATCACCACCTCCCCCCCACCTTGTGACCCACATCAACACCTCCCCCCCCCACCTCGTGACCCACATCACCACCTCCCCCCCACCTCGTGATCCACATCACAACTCCCCCCCACCACGTGATCCACATCACCAACTCCCCCCCGACCTTGTGATCCACATCACCCCCTCCCCCCCACCTCGTGAGCCACATCACAACCTCCCCCCACATCCCCACCCCCCCACCTCGTGATCCACATCACAACCTCCCCCCACATCCCCACCCCCCCCACCTCTTGATCCACATCACAACCTCCCCCCACATCACCACCTCGTGATCCACATCACAACCTCCCCCCACCTCGTGATCCACATCACAACCTCCCCCCTCACCTCGTGATCCACATCACAACCTCCCCCCCACTTCGTGATCCACATCACAACCTCCCCCCCACCTCGTGATCCACATCACCATTTCCCCCCCACCTCGTGACACAAACCACCACCTCCCCCCCACCTCGTGACCCACATCAACACCTCCCCCCCCACCTCGTGACCCACATCAACACCTCCCCCCCCACCTCGTGACCCACATCACCACCTCCCCCCTCACCTCGTGATCCACATCACAACTCCCCCCCACCTCGTGATCCACATCACCAACTCCCCCCCGACCTTGTGATCCACATCACCACCTCCCCCCCCACCTCGTGATCCACATCACCACCTCCCCCCCACCTCGTGATCCACATCACAACCTCCCCCCACATCCCCACCCCCCCACCTCGTGATCCACATCACAACCTCCCCCCACATCCCCACCTCTGATCCACATCACAACCTCCCCCCACATCACCACCTCGTGATCCACATCACAACCTCCCCCCCACCTCGTGATCCACATCACAACCTCCCCCCTCACCTCGTGATCCACATCACAACCTCCCCCCCACCTCGTGATCCACATCACAACCTCCCCCCCACCTCGTGACCCACATCACCTCCCCCCCACATCGTGACCCACATCACCTCCACCCCCCACATCGTGATCCACATCACACCTCCCCCACCCACCTCGTGATCCACATCACCACCTCCCCCCCACCTCGTGACCCACACCACCACCTCCCCACCACCTCGTGATCCACTTCACCACCTCCCGCCCCACCTCGTAATCCACATCACCACCTCCCGCCCCACCTCGTGATCCACATCACAATCTCCCCCCCACCTCGTGATCCACATCACAACCTCCCCCCCACCTCGTGATCCACATCCTCACCCCCCCACCTCGTGATTCCCATCCCCCCACCTCGTGATCCACATCCCCCCCCACCTCGTGATCCAAATCCCAACCTCCCCCCGCATCCCCCCCTCGTGAGCCACATCCCAACCTCCCCCCACATCCCCACCTCGTGATCCACATCATAACCTTAATACCCCCACCCACCCCACCACCTCGTTACCCACATCACCACCCCCCCCCCCACCTCGTGACCCACATCACCACCTCCCCCCCACCTCGTGACCCACATCACCACCTCCCCACCACCTCGTGATCCACATCCCCACCTCCCCACCTAGTAATCCACATCACCACCTCCCGCCCCACCTCGTGATCAACATCAAAACCCCCCCCCCCACCTCGTGATCTACATCACAACCCCCCCCCCACCTCGTGATCCACATCCTCACCCCCCCACCTCGTGATTCCCATCCCCCCACCTCGTGATCCACACCCCCCCCACCTCGTGATCCACATCCCAACCTCCCCCCACATCCCCACCTCGTGATCCACATCACAACCTTACCCCCCACCCACCCCCTCCACCTCGTGACCCACATCACCACCCCCCCACCTCGTGACCCACATCACCACCTCCCCCCCCACCTCGTGACCCACATCACCACCTCCCCCCCACCTCGAGACCCACATCACCACCTCCCCCCCACCTCGTGACCCACATCACCACCTCCCCCCCACCTCATGACCCACATCACCACCTCCCCCCCACCTCGTGACCCACATCACCACCTCCCCCCCCACCTCGTGACACACATCACCACTTCCCCCCCACCTCGTGACCCACATCACCACCTCCCCCCCACCTCGTGACCCACATCACCACCTCCCCCCCACTTCGTGACCCACATTACCACCTCCCCCCCACCTCGTGACCCACATAACCACCTCCCCCCCACCTCGTGACCCACATCACCACCTCCCCCTTACCTCGTGACCCACAAAACCACCTCCCCCCCACTTCGTGACCCACATCACCACCTCCCCAACACCTCGTGACCCACATCACCACCTCCCCCCCCACCTCGTGACCCACATCACCACCTCCCCCCACCCCACCACCTCCCCCCCACCTCGTGACCCACATCACCACCTCCCCCCCACCTTGTGACCCACATCAACACCTCCCCCCCCCACCTCGTGACCCACATCACCACCTCCCCCCCACCTCGTGATCCACATCACAACTCCCCCCCACCGCGTGATCCACATCACCAACTCCCCCCCGACCTTGTGATCCACATCACCCCCTCCCCCCCACCTCGTGAGCCACATCACAACCTCCCCCCACATCCCCACCCCCCCACCTCGTGATCCACATCACAACCTCCCCCCACATCCCCACCCCCCCCACCTCTTGATCCACATCACAACCTCCCCCCACATCACCACCTCGTGATCCACATCACAACCTCCCCCCACCTCGTGATCCACATCACAACCTCCCCCCTCACCTCGTGATCCAAATCACAACCTCCCCCCCACTTCGTGATCCACATCACAACCTCCCCCCCACCTCGTGATCCACATCACCACTTCCCCCCCACCTCGTGACACAAACCACCACCTCCCCCCCACCTCGTGACCCACATCAACACCTCCCCCCCCACCTCGTGACCCACATCAACACCTCCCCCCCCACCTCGTGACCCACATCACCACCTCCCCCCTCACCTCGTGATCCACATCACAACTCCCCCCCACCTCGTGATCCACATCACCAACTCCCCCCCGACCTTGTGATCCACATCACCACCTCCCCCCCACCTCGTGATCCACATCACCACCTCCCCCCCACCTCGTGATCCACATCACAACCTCCCCCCACATCCCCACCCCCCCACCTCGTGATCCACATCACAACCTCCCCGCACATACCCACCTCGTGATCCACATCACAACCTCCCCCCACATCACCACCTCGTGATCCACATCACAACCTCCCCCCCACCTCGTGATCCACATCACAACCTCCCCCCTCACCTCGTGATCCACATCACAACCTCCCCCCCACCTCGTGATCCACATCACAACCTCCCCCCCACCTCGTGACCCACATCACCTCCCCCCTCACATCGTGACCCACATCACCTCCACCCCCCACATCGTGATCCACATCACACCTCCCCCACCCACCTCGTGATCCACATCACCACCTCCCCCCCACCTCGTGACCCACACCACCACCTCCCCACCACCTCGTGATCCACTTCACCACCTCCCGCCCCACCTCGTAATCCACATCACCACCTCCCGCCCCACCTCGTGATCCACATCACAATCTCCCCCCCACCTCGTGATCCACATCACCACCCCCCCCCCCACCTCGTGACCCACATCACCACCTCCCCCCCACCTCGTGACCCACATCACCACCACCCCACCACCTCGTGATCCACATCCCCACCTCCCCACCTAGTAATCCACATCACCACCTCCCGCCCCACCTCGTGATCAACATCAAAACCTCCCCCCCCACCTCGTGATCCACATCACAACCCCCCCCCCACCTCGTGATCCACATCCTCACCCCCCCACCTCGTGATTCCCATCCCCCCACCTCGTGATCCACACCCCCCCCACCTCGTGATCCACATCCCCACCTCGTGATCCACATCCCAACCTCCCCCCACATCCCCACCTCATGATCCACATCCCAAACTCCCCACCTCATGATCCACATCCCAACCTCCCCCCACATCCCCACCCCCCCACCTCGTGATCCACACCACAACCTCCCCCCCACCTCGTGATCCACATCAAAACCTCCCCCCCACCTCTTGATCCACATCACAACCTCACCCCTCACCTCGTGATCCACATCACAACCTCCCCCCCACCTCTTGATCCACATCACAACCTCCCCCCCACCTCGTGATCCACATCACCACTTCCCCCCCACCTCGTGACACAAACCACCACCTCCTCCCCACTTTGTGACCCACATCACCTCCCCCCCCCCACATCGTGACCCACCTCACCTCCCCCCCCCACATCGTGATCCACATCACACCTCCCCCACCCACCTCGTGACCCACATCAACACCTCCCCCCCCACCTCGTGACCCACATCACCACCTCCCCCCTCACCTCGTGATCCACATCACAACTCCCCCCCACCTCGTGATCCACATCACCAACTCCCCCCCGACCTTGTGATCCACATCACCACCTCCCCCCCACCTCGTGATCCACATCACCACCTCCCCCCCACCTCGTGATCCACATCACAACCTCCCCCCACATCCCCACCCCCCCACCTCGTGATCCACATCACAACCTCCCCCCACATACCCACCTCGTGATCCACATCACAACCTCCCCCCACATCACCACCTCGTGATCCACATCACAACCTCCCCCCCACCTCGTGATCCACATCACAACCTCCCCCCTCACCTCGTGATCCACATCACAACCTCCCCCCCACCTCGTGATCCACATCACAACCTCCCCCCCACCTCGTGACCCACATCACCTCCCCCCTCACATCGTGACCCACATCACCTCCACCCCCCACATCGTGATCCACATCACACCTCCCCCACCCACCTCGTGATCCACATCACCACCTCCCCCCCACCTCGTGACCCACACCACCACCTCCCCACCACCTCGTGATCCACTTCACCACCTCCCGCCCCACCTCGTAATCCACATCACCACCTCCCGCCCCACCTCGTGATCCACATCACAATCTCCCCCCCACCTCGTGATCCACATCACAACCTCCCCCCCACCTCGTGATCCACATCCTCACCCCCCCACCTCGTGATTCCCATCCCCCCACCTCGTGATCCACATCCCCCCCCACCTCGTGATCCAAATCCCAACCTCCCCCCGCATCCCCCCCTCGTGACCCACATCCCAACCTCCCCCCACATCCCCACCTCGTGATCCACATCATAACCTTAATACCCCCACCCACCCCACAACCTCGTTACCCACATCACCACCCCCCCCCCACCTCGTGACCCACATCACCACCTCCCCCCCACCTCGTGACCCACATCACCACCACCCCACCACCTCGTGATCCACATCCCCACCTCCCCACCTAGTAATCCACATCACCACCTCCCGCCCCACCTCGTGATCAACATCAAAACCTCCCCCCCCACCTCGTGATCCACATCACAACCCCCCCCCACCTCGTGATCCACATCCTCACCCCCCCACCTCGTGATTCCCATCCCCCCACCTCGTGATCCACACCCCCCCCACCTCGTGATCCACATCCCCACCTCGTGATCCACATCCCAACCTCCCCCCACATCCCCACCTCATGATCCACATCCCAACCTCCCCCCACATCCCCACCCCCCCACCTCGTGATCCACACCACAACCTCCCCCCCACCTCGTGATCCACATCAAAACCTCCCCCCCACCTCTTGATCCACATCACAACCTCACCCCTCACCTCGTGATCCACATCACAACCTCCCCCCCACCTCTTGATCCACATCACAACCTCCCCCCCACCTCGTGATCCACATCACCACTTCCCCCCCGCCTCGTGACACAAACCACCACCTCCTCCCCACTTTGTGACCCACATCACCTCCCCCCCCCCACATCGTGACCCACCTCACCTCCCCCCCCCACATCGTGATCCACATCACACCTCCCCCACCCACCTCGTGATCCACATCACCACCTCCCCCCCACCTCGTGATCCACATCACCACCTCCCGCCCCACCTCGTGATCCACATCACAACCTCCCCCCCCAATTCATGATCCACATCCTCCCCCCGCCACCTCGTGATCCACATCACCAACTCCCCCCCCACCTCGTGATCCACATCACCAACTCCCCCCCACCTAGTGATCCACATCACCACCTGCCCCCCACCTCGTGACCCACATCACCACCTCCCCCCTACCTCGTGACCCACAAAACCACCTCCCCCCCACTTCGTGACCCACATCACCACCTCCCCAACACCTCGTGACCCACATCACCACCTCCCCCCCCACCTCGTGACCCACATCACCACCTCCCCCCCCACCTCGTGACCCACATCACCACCTCCCCCCCCACCTCGTGACCCACATCACCACCTCCCCCCCACCTTGTGACCCACATCAACACCTCCCCCCCCCCACCTCGTGACCCACATCACCACCTCCCCCCCACCTCGTGACCCACATCACCACCTCCCCCCTCACCTCGTGATCCACATCACAACTCCCCCCCACCTCGTGATCCACATCACCAACTCCCCCCCGACCGTGTGATCCACATTACCCCCTCCCCCCCACCTCGTGATCCACATCACAACCTCCCCCCACATCCCCACCCCCCCACCTCGTGATCCACATCACAACCTCCCCCCACATCCCTACCCCCCCACCTCGTGATCCACATCACAACCTCCCCCCACATCACCACCTCGTGATCCACACCACCACCTCCCCACCACCTCGTGATCCACTTCACCACCTCCCGCCCCACCTCGTAATCCACATCACCACCTCCCGCCCCACCTCGTGATCCACATCACAATCTCCCCCCCACCTCGTGATCCACATCACAACCTCCCCCCCACCTCGTGATCCACATCCTCACCCCCCCACCTCGTGATTCCCATCCCCCCACCTCGTGATCCACATCCCCCCCCACCTCGTGATCCAAATCCCAACCTCCCCCCGCATCCCCCCCTCGTGACCCACATCCCAACCTCCCCCCACATCCCCACCTCGTGATCCACATCATAACCTTAATACCCCCACCCACCCCACAACCTCGTTACCCACATCACCACCCCCCCCCCACCTCGTGACCCACATCACCACCTCCCCCCCACCTCGTGACCCACATCACCACCACCCCACCACCTCGTGATCCACATCCCCACCTCCCCACCTAGTAATCCACATCACCACCTCCCGCCCCACCTCGTGATCAACATCAAAACCTCCCCCCCCACCTCGTGATCCACATCACAACCCCCCCCCACCTCGTGATTCCCATCCCCCCACCTCGTGATCCACACCCCCCCCACCTCGTGATCCACATCCCCACCTCGTGATCCACATCCCAACCTCCCCCCACATCCCCACCTCATGATCCACATCCCAACCTCCCCCCACATCCCCACCCCCCCACCTCGTGATCCACACCACAACCTCCCCCCCACCTCGTGATCCACATCAAAACCTCCCCCCCACCTCTTGATCCACATCACAACCTCACCCCTCACCTCGTGATCCACATCACAACCTCCCCCCCACCTCTTGATCCACATCACAACCTCCCCCCCACCTCGTGATCCACATCACCACTTCCCCCCCGCCTCGTGACACAAACCACCACCTCCTCCCCACTTTGTGACCCACATCACCTCCCCCCCCCCACATCGTGACCCACCTCACCTCCCCCCCCCACATCGTGATCCACATCACACCTCCCCCACCCACCTCGTGATCCACATCACCACCTCCCCCCCACCTCGTGATCCACATCACCACCTCCCGCCCCACCTCGTGATCCACATCACAACCTCCCCCCCCAATTCATGATCCACATCCTCCCCCCGCCACCTCGTGATCCACATCACCAACTCCCCCCCCCACCTCGTGATCCACATCACCAACTCCCCCCCACCTAGTGATCCACATCACCACCTGCCCCCCACCTCGTGACCCACATCACCACCTCCCCCCTACCTCGTGACCCACAAAACCACCTCCCCCCCACTTCGTGACCCACATCACCACCTCCCCAACACCTCGTGACCCACATCACCACCTCCCCCCCCACCTCGTGACCCACATCACCACCTCCCCCCCCACCTCGTGACCCACATCACCACCTCCCCCCCACCTCGTGACCCACATCACCACCTCCCCCCCACCTTGTGACCCACATCAACACCTCCCCCCCCCCACCTCGTGACCCACATCACCACCTCCCCCCCACCTCGTGACCCACATCACCACCTCCCCCCTCACCTCGTGATCCACATCACAACTCCCCCCCACCTCGTGATCCACATCACCAACTCCCCCCCGACCGTGTGATCCACATTACCCCCTCCCCCCCACCTCGTGATCCACATCACAACCTCCCCCCACATCCCCACCCCCCCACCTCGTGATCCACATCACAACCTCCCCCCACATCCCTACCCCCCCACCTCGTGATCCACATCACAACCTCCCCCCACATCACCACCTCGTGATCCACATCACAACCTCCCCCCACCTCGTGATCCACATCACAACCTCCCCCCTCACCTCGTGATCCACATCACAACCTCCCCCCCACTTCGTGATCCACATCACAACCTCCCCCCCACCTCGTGATCCACATCACCACTTCCCCCCCACCTCGTGACACAAACCACCACCTCCCCCCCACCTCGTGACCCACATCAACACCTCCCCCCCACCTCGTGACCCACATCACCACCTCCCCCCTCACCTCGTGATCCACATCACAACTCCCCCCCACCTCGTGATCCACATCACCAACTCCCCCCCGACCTTGTGATCCACATCACCACCTCCCCCCCACCTCGTGATCCACATCACCACCTCCCCCCCACCTCGTGATCCACATCACAACCTCCCCCCACATCCCCACCCCCCCACCTCGTGATCCACATCACAACCTCCCCCCACATCCCCACCTCGTGATCCACATCACACCTCCCCCACCCACCTCGTGATCCACATCACCACCTCCCCCCCACCTCGTGACCCACACCACCAACTCCCCACCACCTCGTGATCCACTTCACCACCTCCCGCCCCACCTCGTAATCCACATCACCACCTCCCGCCCCAACTCGTGATCCACATCACAACCTCCCCCCCACCTCGTGATCCACATCACAACCTCCCCCCCCACCTCGTGATCCACATCCTCACCCCCCCACCTCGTGATTCCCATCCCCCCACCTCGTGATCCACATCCCCCCCCACCTCGTGATCCAAATACCAACCTCCCCCCGCATCCCCCCCTCGTGACCCACATCCCAACCTCCCCCGACATCCCCACCTCGTGATCCACATCATAACCTTAATACCCCCACCCACCCCACCACCTTGTTACCCACATCACCAACCCCCCCACCTCGTGACCCACATCACCACTTCCCCCCCACCTCGTGACCCACATCACCACCTTCCCACCACCTCGTGATCCACATCCCCACCTCCCCACCTCGTAATCCACATCACCACCTCCCGCCCCACCTCGTGATCCACATCCCAACCTCCCCCCACATCCCCACCTCGTGATCCACATCATAACCTTAATACCCACACCCACCCCACCACCTCGTTACCCACATCACCACCCCCCCCACCTCGTGACCCACATCACCACCTCCCCACCACCTCGTCATCCACATCCCCACCTCCCCACCTAGTAATCCACATCACAACCTCCCCCCCCACCTCGTGATCCACATCACAACCTCCCCCCCCACCTCGTGATCCACATCCTCACCCCCCCACCTCGTGATTCCCATCCTCCCACCTCGTGATTCCCATCCCCCCACCTCGTGATCCACATCCCAACCTCCCCCCACATCCCCACCTCGTGATCCACATCCCAACCTCCCCACCTCATGATCCACATCCCAACCTCCCCCCAATACCCCACCTCGTGATCCACATCACAACCTTACCCCCCACCCACCCCCCCTCCACCTCGTGACCCACATCACCACCTCCCCCCCACCTCGTGACCCACATCACCACCTCCCCCCCCACCTCGTGACACACATCACCACCTCTCCCCCCACCTCGTGACCCACATCACCACCCCCCCCCACCTCGTGACCCACATCACCACCTCCCCAACACCTCGTGACCCACATCACCACCTCCCCCCCACCTCGAGACCCACATCACCACCTCCCCCCCACCTCGTGACCCACATCACCACCTCCCCCCCACCTCGTGACCCACATCACCACCTCTCCCCCCACCTCGTGACCCACATCACCACCTCCCCCCCACCTCGTGATCCACATCACCACCTCCCCCCCACCTCGTGATCCACATCACCACCTCCCCCCCACCTCGTGATCCACATCACAACCTTACCCCCCACCCACCCACCCCCCCTCCACCTCGTGACCCACATCACCACCTCCCCCCCACCTCGTGACCCACATCACCACCTCTCCCCCCACCTCGTGACACACATCACCACCTCTCCCCCCACCTCGTGACCCACATAACCACCTCCCCCCCCACCTCGTGACCCACATCACCACCTCCCCCCCCCACCACGAAACCCACATCACCACCTCCCCCCACCTCGAGACCCACATCACCACCTCCCCCCCACCTCGTGACCCACATCACCACCTCTCCCCCACCTCGTGACACACATCACCACCTCTCCCCCCACCTCGTGACCCACATAACCACCTCCCCCCCCACCTCGTGACCCACATCACCACCTCCCCCCCCACCACGAAACCCACATCACCACCTCCCCCCACCTCGAGACCCACATCACCACCTCCCCCCCACCTCGTGACCCACATCACCCCCTCCGTCCAAACTCGTGACCCACATCACCACCTCCCCCCCACCTCGTGACCCACATCACCACCTCCCACCCACCTCGTGACCCACATCACCACCTCCCCCCCACCTCGTGATCCACATCACCACCTCCCCCCCACCTCGTGATCCACATCCCCACCCCCCCCACCTCGTGATCCACATCACAACCTCCCCCCTCACCTCGTGATCCACATCACAACTCCCCCCCACCTCGTGATCCACATCACCAACTCCCCCCCGACCTTGTGATCCACATCACCCCTCCCCCCCACCTCGTAATCCACATCACAACCTCCCCCCACATCCCCACCCCCCCACCTCGTGATCCACATCACAACCTCCCCCCACATCCCCACCCCCCCACCTCGTGATCCACATCACAACCTCCCCCCACCTCGTGATCCACATCACAACCTCCCCCCTCACCTCGTGATCCACATCACAACCTCCCCCCCACTTCGTGATCCACATCACAACCTCCCCCCCACCTCGTGATCCACATCACAACCTCCCCCCCACCTCGTGATCCACATCACCACTTCCCCCCCACCTCGTGACACAAACCACCACCTCCCCCCCACCTCGTGACCCACATCAACACCTCCCCCCCACCTCGTGACCCACATCACCACCTCCCCCCTCACCTCGTGATCCACATCACAACTCCCCCCCCACCTCGTGATCCACATCACCAACTCCCCCCCGACCTTGTGATCCACATCACCACCTCCCCCCCACCTCGTGATCCACATCACCACCTCCCCCCCAACTCGTGATCCACATCACAACCTCCCCCCACATCCCCACCCCCCCACCTCGTGATCCACATCACAACCTCCCCCCACATCCCCACCCACCCACCTCGTGATCCACATCACAACCTCCCCCCACATCACCACCTCGTGATCCACATCATAACCTTAATACCCCCACCCACCCCACCACCTTGTTACCCACATCACCAACCCCCCCACCTCGTGACCCACATCACCACTTCCCCCCCACCTCGTGACCCACATCACCACCTTCCCACCACCTCGTGATCCACATCCCCACCTCCCCACCTCGTAATCCACATCACCACCTCCCGCCCCACCTCGTGATCCACATCCCAACCTCCCCCCACATCCCCACCTCGTGATCCACATCATAACCTTAATACCCACACCCACCCCACCACCTCGTTACCCACATCACCACCCCCCCCACCTCGTGACCCACATCACCACCTCCCCACCACCTCGTCATCCACATCCCCACCTCCCCACCTAGTAATCCACATCACAACCTCCCCCCCCCACCTCGTGATCCACATCACAACCTCCCCCCCCACCTCGTGATCCACATCCTCACCCCCCCACCTCGTGATTCCCATCCTCCCACCTCGTGATTCCCATCCCCCCACCTCGTGATCCACATCCCAACCTCCCCCCACATCCCCACCTCGTGATCCACATCCCAACCTCCCCACCTCATGATCCACATCCCAACCTCCCCCCAATACCCCACCTCGTGATCCACATCACAACCTTACCCCCCACCCACCCCCCCTCCACCTCGTGACCCACATCACCACCTCCCCCCCACCTCGTGACCCACATCACCACCTCCCCCCCCACCTCGTGACACACATCACCACCTCTCCCCCCACCTCGTGACCCACATCACCACCCCCCCCCACCTCGTGACCCACATCACCACCTCCCCAACACCTCGTGACCCACATCACCACCTCCCCCCCACCTCGAGACCCACATCACCACCTCCCCCCCACCTCGTGACCCACATCACCACCTCCCCCCCACCTCGTGACCCACATCACCACCTCTCCCCCCACCTCGTGACCCACATCACCACCTCCCCCCCACCTCGTGACACACATCACCACCTCCCCCCCCACCTCGTGACCCACATCACCACCTCCCCCCCACCTCGTGATCCACATCACCACCTCCCCCCCACCTCGTGATCCACATCACCACCTCCCCCCCACCTCGTGATCCACATCACAACCTTACCCCCCACCCACCCACCCCCCCTCCACCTCGTGACCCACATCACCACCTCCCCCCCACCTCGTGACCCACATCACCACCTCTCCCCCCACCTCGTGACACACATCACCACCTCTCCCCCCACCTCGTGACCCACATAACCACCTCCCCCCCCACCTCGTGACCCACATCACCACCTCCCCCCCCACCACGAAACCCACATCACCACCTCCCCCCACCTCGAGACCCACATCACCACCTCCCCCCCACCTCGTGACCCACATCACCCCCTCCGTCCAAACTCGTGACCCACATCACCACCTCCCCCCCACCTCGTGACCCACATCACCACCTCCCACCCACCTCGTGACCCACATCACCACCTCCCCCCCACCTCGTGATCCACATCACCACCTCCCCCCCACCTCGTGATCCACATCCCCACCCCCCCCACCTCGTGATCCACATCACAACCTCCCCCCTCACCTCGTGATCCACATCACAACTCCCCCCCACCTCGTGATCCACATCACCAACTCCCCCCCGACCTTGTGATCCACATCACCCCTCCCCCCCACCTCGTAATCCACATCACAACCTCCCCCCACATCCCCACCCCCCCACCTCGTGATCCACATCACAACCTCCCCCCACATCCCCACCCCCCCACCTCGTGATCCACATCACAACCTCCCCCCACCTCGTGATCCACATCACAACCTCCCCCCTCACCTCGTGATCCACATCACAACCTCCCCCCCACTTCGTGATCCACATCACAACCTCCCCCCCACCTCGTGATCCACATCACAACCTCCCCCCCACCTCGTGATCCACATCACCACTTCCCCCCCACCTCGTGACACAAACCACCACCTCCCCCCCACCTCGTGACCCACATCAACACCTCCCCCCCACCTCGTGACCCACATCACCACCTCCCCCCTCACCTCGTGATCCACATCACAACTCCCCCCCCACCTCGTGATCCACATCACCAACTCCCCCCCGACCTTGTGATCCACATCACCACCTCCCCCCCACCTCGTGATCCACATCACCACCTCCCCCCCAACTCGTGATCCACATCACAACCTCCCCCCACATCCCCACCCCCCCACCTCGTGATCCACATCACAACCTCCCCCCACATCCCCACCTCGTGATCCACATCACAACCTCCCCCCACATCACCACCTCGTGATCCACATCACAACCTCCCCCCCACCTCGTGATCCACATCACAACCTCCCCCCTCACCTCGTGATCCACATCACAACCTCCCCCCTCACCTCGTGATCCACATCACAACCTCCCCCCCACCTCGTGACCCACATCACCTCCCCCCCCACATCGTGACCCACATCACCTCCACCCCCCCACATCGTGACCCACATCACCACCTCCCCCCACCTCGTGACCCACCCCACCACCTCCCCCCCACCTCGTGACCCACATCACCACCTCCCCCCCCACCTCGTGACCCACATCACCACCTCCCCCCTCACCTCGTGATCCACATCACAACTACCCCCCCACCTCGTGATCCACATCACCAACTCCCCCCCGACCTTGTGATCCACATCACCACCTCCCCCCCACCTCGTGATCAACATCACCACCTCCCCCCCACCTCGTGATCCACATCCCCACCCCCCCACCTCGTCATCCACATCACAACCTCCCCCCACATCCCCACCCCCCCCACCTTGTGATCCACATCACAACCTTCCCCCACATCCCCACCTGGTGATCCACATCACCACCTCCCCCCCCACCTCGTGATCCACATCCCCACCTCCCCCCCACCTCGTGATCCACACCCCCACCCCCTCACCTCGTGATCCACATCACAACCTCCCCCCACATCACCACCTCGTGATCCACATCACAACCTCCCCCCCACCTCGTGATCCACATCACAACCTCCCCCCTCACCTCGTGATCCACATCACAACCTCCCCCCCCACCTCGTGATCCACATCACCACTTCCCCCCCGCCTCGTGACACAAACCACCACCTCCCCCCCAGTTCGTGACCCACATCACCTCCCCCCCACATCGTGACCCACATCACACCTCCCCCACCCACCTCGTGATCCACATCACAACCTCCCCCCCACCTCGTGATCCACATCACCACCTCCCGCCCCACCTCGTGATCCACATCACAACCTCCCCCTCACCTCGTGATCCACATCCTCAGCCCCCCACCTCGTGATTCACATCCCCCCACCTCGTGATCCACATCCCCCCCACCTCGTGATCCAAATCCCAACCTCCCCCCGCATCCCCCCCTCGTGACCCACATCCCAACCTCCCCCCACATCCCCACCTCATGATCCACATCCCAACCTCCCCCCACATCCCCACCTCGTGATCCACATCCCAACCTCCCCCCACATCCCCACCTCGTGATCCACATCACAACCTTCCCCCCCCACCCCCCTCCACCTCGTGACCCACATCACCACCTCCCCAACCTCGTGACCCACATCACCACCTTCCCCCCACCTCGTGATCCACATCACCACCTCCACCCCCACCTCGTGACCCACATCACCACCTCCCTCCCACCTCGTTACCCACATCACCACTTCTCCCTCCCACCTCGTTACCCACATCACCACTTCTCCCCCCACCTCGTGACCCACATCACCACCTCCCCCCCACCTCGTGACCCACATCACCACCTCCCCCCCACCTCGTGACCCACATCACCCCCTCCCTCCCACCTCGTGACCCACATCACCCCCTCCCCCCCACCTCATGACCCACATCGCCACCTCCCCCCCACCTCGTGATCCACATCACATCCTGCCCCCCACCTCGTGACCCACATCACCACCTCCCCCCCACCTCGTGACCCACATCACCACCTACCCCCCACCTCGTGACCCACATCACCACCTCCCCCCCACCTCGTGACCCACATCACCACCTCCCCCCCACCTCGTGACCCACATCACCACCTCCCCCCCACCTCGTGACCCACATCACCACCTCCCCCCCACCTCGTGACCCACATCACCACCTCCCCCCCACCTCGTGACCCACATCACCACCTCCCCCCCACCTCGTGACCCACATCAACACCTCCCCCCCCACCTCGTGACCCACATCACCACCTCCCCCCCACCTCGTGACCCACATCACCACCTCCCCCCTCACCTCATGATCCACATCACAACTCCCCCCCACCTCGTGATCCACATCACCACCTCCCCCCCACCTCGTGACCCACATCACCACCTCCCCCCCACCTCGTGACCCACATCACCACCTCCCCCCCACCTCGTGACCCACATCACCACCTCCCCCCCACCTCGTGACCCACATCACCACCTCCCCCCCACCTCGTGACCCACATCACCACCTCCCCCCCACCTCGTGACCCACATCACCACCTCCCCCCCACCTCGTGACCCACATCACCACCTCCCCCCCACCTCGTGACCCACATCACCACCTCCCCCCCACCTCGTGACCCACATCACCACCTCCCCCCCCCCCACCTCGTGACCCACATCACCACCTCCCCCCCACCTCGTGACCCACATCACCACCTCCCCCCTCACCTCGTGATCCACATCACAACTCCCCCCCACCTCGTGATCCACATCACCAACTCCCCCCCGACATTGTGATCCACATCACCCCTCCCCCCACCTCGTAATCCACATCACAACCTCCCCCCACATCCCCACCCCCCCACCTCGTGATCCACATCACAACCTCCCCCCACATCCCCACCCCCCCACCTCGTGATCCACATCACAACCTCCCCCCACATCACCACCTCGTGATCCACATCACAACCTCCCCCCACCTCGTGATCCACATCACAACCTCCCCCCTCACCTCGTGATCCACATCACAACCTCCCCCCCACTTCGTGATCCACATCACAACCTCCCCCCCACCTCGTGACACAAACCACCACCTCCCCCCCACCTCGTGACCCACATCAACACCTCCCCCCCCACCTCGTGACCCACATCACCACCTCCCCCCTCACCTCGTGATCCACATCACAACTCCCCCCCCACCTCGTGATCCACATCACAAACTCCCCCCCGACCTTGTGATCCACATCACCACCTCCCCCCCCACCTCGTGATCAACATCACCACCTCCCCCCCACCTCGTGATCCACATCACAACCTCCCCCCACATCCCCACCCACCCACCTCGTGATCCACATCACAACCTCCCCCCACATCACCACCTCGTGATCCACATCACAACCTCCCCCCCACCTCGTGATCCACGTCACAACCTCCCCCCTCACCTCGTGATCCACATCACAACCTCCCCCCTCACCTCATGATCCACATCACAACCTCCCCCCCACCTCGTGATCCACATCACAACCTCCCCCCCACCTCGTGACCCACATCACCTCCCCCCCCACATCGTGACCCACATCACCTCCACCCCCCCACATCACCACCTCCCCCCACCTCGTGACCCACCCCACCACCTCCCCCCAACCTCGTGACCCACATCACCACCTCCCCCCCCACCTCGTGACCCACATCACCACCTCCCCCCTCACCTCGTGATCCACATCACAACTCCCCCCCCACCTCGTGATCCACATCACCAACTCCCCCCCGACCTTGTGACCACATCACCACCTCCCCCCCACCTCGTGATCAACATCACCACCTCCCCCCCACCTCGTGATCCACATCCCCACCCCCCCACCTCGTGATCCACATCACAACCTCCCCCCACATCCCCACCCCCCCCACCTCGTGATCCACATCACAACCTCCCCCCACATCCCCACCTGGTGATCCACATCACCACCTCCCCCCCCACCTCGTGATCCACATCCCCACCTCCCCCCCACCTCGTGATCCACATCCCCACCCCCTCACCTCGTGATCCACATCACAACCTCCCCCCACATCACCACCTCGTGATCCACATCACAACCTCCCCCCCACCTCGTGATCCACATCACAACCTCCCCCCTCACCTCGTGATCCACATCACAACCTCCCCCACACCTCGTGATCCACATCACCACTTCCCCCCTGCCTCGTGACACAAACCACCACCTCCCCCCCAGTTCGTGACCCACATCACCTCCCCCCCCACATCGTGACCCACATCACACCTCCCCCACCCACCTCGTGATCCACATCACAACCTCCCCCCCACCTCGTGATCCACATCACCACCTCCCGCCCCACCTCGTGATCCACATCACAACCTCCCCCTCACCTCGTGATCCACATCCTCAGCCCCCCACCTCGTGATTCACATCCCCCCACCTCGTGATCCACATCCCCCCCACCTCGTGATCCAAATCCCAACCTCCCCCCGCATCCCCCCCTCGTGACCCACATCCCAACCTCCCCCCACATCCCCACCTCATGATCCACATCCCAACCTCCCCCCACATCCCCACCTCGTGATCCACATCCCAACCTCCCCCCACATCCCCACCTCGTGATCCACATCACAACCTTCCCCCCCCCACCCCCCTCCACCTCGTGACCCACATCACCACCTCCCCAACCTCGTGACCCACATCACCACCTCCCCCCCAACTCGTGACCCACATCACCACCTCCCCCCCACCTCGTGACCCACATCATCACCTTCCCCCCACTTCGTGATCCACATCACCACCTCCACCCCCACCTCGTGACCCACATCACCACCTCCCCCCCCACCTCGTTACCCACATCACCACTTCCCCCCCCACCTCGTGACCCACATCACCACCTCCCCCCCACCCTCGTGACCCACATCACCACCTCCCCCCCACCTCGTGACCCACATCACCACCTCCCCCCCTCACCTCGTGATCCACATCACAACTCCCCCCCCCACCTCGTGATCCACATCACAAACTCCCCCCCGACCTTGTGATCCACATCACCCCCTCCCTCCCACCTCGTGACCCACATCACCCCCCTCCCCCCCCCACCTCATGACCCACATCGCCACCTCCCCCCCACCTCGTGATCCACATCACATCCTGCCCCCCACCTCGTGACCCACATCACAACCTCCCCCCCACCTCGTGACCCACATCACCACCTCCCCCCCCCACCTCGTGATCCACATCACCACCTCCCC
The DNA here is from genome assembly GCF_040206685.1 of Ascaphus truei. NCBI lineage: Eukaryota > Metazoa > Chordata > Amphibia > Anura > Ascaphidae > Ascaphus > Ascaphus truei. The sequence continues at coordinate 44,173 of NW_027454343.1, forward strand.
CCACATCACCACCTTGTGATCCACATCACAACCTCCCCCCCACCTCGTGATCCACATCACAACCTCCCCCCTCACCTCGTGATCCACATCACAACCTCCCCCCCGCCTCGTGACACAAACCACCACCTCCCCCCCAGTTCGTGACCCACATCACCTCCCCCCCCCCACATCGTGACCCACATCACCTCCCCCCCCACATCGTGACCCACATCACCTCCACCCCCCCACATCGTGATCCACATCACACCTCCCCCACCCACCTCGTGATCCACATCACACCTCCCCCACCCACCTCGTGATCCACATCACCACCTCCCCCCCACCTCGTGACCCACATCACCTCCTCCCGCCCCACCTCGTGATCCACATCACAACCACCCCCCCCACCTCGTGATACACATCCTCACCCCCCCACCTCGTGATTCACATCCTCCCACCTCGTGATCCACATCCCCCCCACCTCGTGATCCAAATCCCAACCTCCCCCCGCATCCCCCCCTCATGACCCTCATCCCAACCTCCCCCCACATCCCCACCTCGTGATCCACATCACAACCTTAATAACCCCACCCACCCCACCACCTCGTTACCCACATCACCACCCCCCTCCCCACCTCGTGACTGTGGACGGACGTTTACAGAGGTACACACTTGGAGTCGTTTATAATGTGAAATTATAATAAGGCTTTATGCTGCCTTCTCCTTTTCATCAGGAAATTCATCCAAACAAGGGGGGGGGAACAAAGCTTCTAATCACTTGGGAGTAATTCTAGTGAAACACTATGCAATAATTCACATCTCCCTTAATCAAGTATTTCTCGCAGCCCCAAAACATATAGCATAAATAAGCAGATATAAGCAGTCTCTTAATAATGAAAGTCTTATCTGTTTATCAGCTGTAGAGTTAGCTTCTCTGCTCTCCTGGAACCGCACTGAGCATGCACAGAAAATCAGCATCCAGGTTTAGAAGTCTTATTTGGGCCTTGTGTCTTTAAAGCAGCTCTGCTGACTTTGGCAGAGCTCAAAACAAGTGTGTCTCCAAGTTCAGTTCAGGTGTCAGCTAAAGAGTTATCACTTCCTGTTTGAACAGACAGGCTTTTGTAAGCCATCTCAATCAGGCAGGTGGTGTTTAGTAATTAACTACCAGAAGTTAACCACCACACTGCTAGATTAAAGGCACATTACTGAACAGGGATAAGTCCCCTGTTACATACCTCCCCTATTTGTGGGAAGTTCGGGCTTACCACGGCCAAAGCCCATCCTTCCACTCTCATTCGAGATCTTTCTGTGACTTGAATGAGAGTGGATGGAGGAAGAGAACCTTCTGTCCCGCTGGGATTGGAGCCCTTTCTCCAGTTTATTATTGTCTGCTCCCGAAGGTGCTTGAGATCAGCACTCCTCAGTCGCTCGAGGAGGACTTTTTCCACGTAAAGTCTTTTTATCGCGTGCGCGGTCTTGAGATTTCTGTTGTGTCGGACACTCCTCTTTTTGTAGACAAAGTGTATGTCAACAGTTGTAGAGCAGTTAGGACTAGCCCTTGGAGTTTTCTGCTCTTGAAGCGGTCTTTCTGCAGCTTCTCCACACCACGGAGTCACCAGTTCAGCTTCTTCAGCTGAAGATTCTGCACTCCTACCCCTGTTTGTTGCCTGTTGGGCAGCTGTAGGTTTGGCTAGTGCTTTCTTTGGTGGCTCAAACGTCGTATTTTTGTTTTGAAGTTGCGTGGAGTCCCCAACTCTCACTGTACCCTTGTCCTCACGGGCATTAGTTACTGTGAGATACTGGTGCTTGGGCAGTGCCAATACCTTTTTCCGTATTGGAGGAATCTGTATCAGAGTCTCCTTCATATTCTGGAGCTCTGTAATTTTTGTCGTCAAGGTTGCCGCTGTGTCTGTTTTCTCCTTGGTGTACTGACTCAAGGGAATGGAACAGTCTCTCTGTCTCTCCAGCTCTTGCTCCAGTTTCTGAGCCTTCTCACGCTCCCTCTCATACAGAGTCACCTGATATCGAAGCTCCGTCTCCAATGATGCTCTGAAGACCTGCAGCGTGGCCTTTAGCTCCTCATACTGCTCTGTGGGGACGTACTGGGTATTCAGACGTTCCTGCAGCGCTTGTACCTCTTTAGCAGCCTGCAGCTTTTGCTGCGTCTCCTCAGCATACTGGAGGTGTGTACGCAGACCTTGCAGTTGATTCTGCAGTCGGTGTTCTGCTTCAAACATTTCCTCTTTCAAAAGTTTATTTATTTCTTTAAGAGCCTGCAGCTCTTCATTCTTTCCCTTGACGTATTCTGTCAACTCAGAATTTTCTTTTTTTAATCTTAAATTTTCTCTTTTTACAGTTTCTGTACTATTCAGGGCTTCCTTGCAGTCCACCTTCCATTTTTGCACATCTGCTTGGAGGCGGGCTGTCTCCTGGTGTGAGACTTCCATTTCCAGGTTTAAGTTCTGAAGCTCCTTCTGAGAGACTTTGAGATCCAAGTTAAGATGTAGGATAGTTTTCCTTGAAATGTCCAGCTCCTCAGTGAGACTGTGTAGTTGCTTTCTGGAAACTTCCAGGTCTGTGCGGCAGCTGTTGGTCTCATGATGTGAGGCATCAAGTGCTCTGCGGAGTGTCTGAACCTCTTTCTGAGATACGTCCACTTCTATCCGGACACTGTTGATCTCCTGTTGTGAGGCATTCAGCTCTATGCGAAGAGTGTGAACCTCTTGCTGGAAGACTGTCATCTGCTTCAGTGCCTCCTCATACTTCCGCTTTAGTGTAGCCACCATTTTATCAGATTGGCTCTGCTTTTCATCCATGGCGGAAATAGTAGCCTTTGCAGTATCTAGCTCAGTCTTGAGATCGTCCAATTCTGTCCTGGCTAAAGAGTAAATTGTGAGCACATCTTTTTGTAGCCTCACGTTATTTTTCAGTAGCTCCGCGTAACCATCTTTCTTTTGATTCAATTGTTCACGGAGTAAATCACAGTCACGCCTGGCAATTTTCAGGGCGTCTTCAGGGCTGGTTAAGGGATCGTCACTCACTGGTTCCGGCTCTGCTTCCCTGGGATGACTGGTTGAGGGTTCCTCACTGTTGGCACCGGACAGACACTTCTTTGGGGTACACGACTTCTGCCTTGGGCCCTCTGGATATTCAGTTATACGTGGGACGAATTCTCCATTTTCTCTAGCCTGCAGGGCATCTCGGTCCCCCTTTTTCTCCACAGGATCTGCGGACGTGTCTGTTCCTTCCACGGTAAGTGAAGAACCGCTTTTCTTTGTCTTCCTTTTTGATTTGGATGACACCGTCCCTTCAGGGATACTGGGGTCTCCATCTTCATTTGAAGTTTTAGCAGCGTCACTGGATCCACCCGGCTTTTCTTGCAACTGTAATAGCTGACGGAAATATTCGGTGATCCACTGCTCCCGCTCTGTCTCCTGCTGATCATATTCGTTATCAAAGGGAGCGGTCTTTTCTGTTCAGGCACCCCCACCATTCTTGGGATGTTTTGTGGGTGTGACTCGGTTCGGGTTCCCCGTAATAGATGTCTTCCTCTTTATTGGACTGGAAGGGCCACTCTTCAGTGGGGTAGGGTTCATTACAGGAATGCTGCATCTTGTCCTCTATTTTTAGGCTATCAGGTGTCATTTTCTTCCTGACCTCAGGAGGCGCTATTGCAGCTGTTGCCACTATTTGCTAGAACCCCCAATTGTGATAGTCCTACAGATGGGCATATTTTGCTTGTAGAGGTCATGGCTCTCATAGGCATCTCTGTAGATTTTTCTTTCTTGGGTAATTTTTTTTTTTTTTTTTCAATATCAGCAGTACTGTGCATGCATTTTATCTTATCAGGTATACAAGATTGTGCAGTTGCTAGGTAAAAAAAAGTCTATTTGCTATACACCATTTATTTGCTAGGTGAATTCCTCCACTTCAGCAACAGAATTTGGTTTTCTGCCTGAGTTCAGTAATTTTCAGTCTCATCTTTGGGTATTATGGCATTCACACTTCACACTTTGGGTGTCTGTTTTGCTCCCAAGATAATAGGCATACTTTTTTACTTGCAGAAAAAAAAACATTCTTTGCAGTGGACTCAACACTCAGCAATTGGCTTTGAAATACCTTTCCTTTATAGGGCAATTTTACACTCAGCAGTTGTTTGCTAAAACTACCCCTGCTTCAGCACAGTCTTTGTATCAATTTTCACACTTTTCTGCATATACTCCATTCACAGCTGGTAGCCCTATGCGGTGTGGCAACCTTTATTTGCAAAATCAGTACCACTCGTGGGTCACCATCTGTTTTCACTGCTTCAGCGAAACTTTTGAAAACAAGAAAAACCTATCCCTTTTTAAGGGCTGACTCACTTCTTGAACCCTGACTATGGCTAGAAGGCAAAATCCCTATTTCAATGATCGTATTACACTTTGTGATAGGTAATTAAAGGTTTACCTGCTTCAACAGTCTCTTGGGATTGGGGAAAAGAGTCCATCTGTGGTTTTGTAAGTTTCAGTGGTGTGTGTCCCTTTAAATCTGATCTCTGCTGCATGAGGGTTTTTTTTTCTTCCAAGTTGTTTAGACTGTTTGTAGGCAAAAAAGCATAACAAAAAATTTCACATAAAAACTCCGGTCCTTTTTAACTACAAGGACACCTCTTGTCCCACTTCTGACGACCATATGTGGACGGACGTTTACAGAGGTACACACTTGGAGTCGTTTATAATGTGAAATTATAATAAGCCTTTATTGTGCCTTTTCCTTTTCATCAGGAAATTCATCCAAACAAGGGGGGGGGAACAAAGCTTCTAATCACTTGGGAGTAATTCTAGTGAAACACTATGCAATAATTCACATCTCCCTTAATCAAGTAGTTCTCGCAGCCCCAAAACATATAGCATAAATAAGCAGATATAAGCAGTCTCTTAATAATGAAAGTCTTATCTGTTTATCAGCTGTAGAGTAAGCTTCTCTGCTCTCCTGGAACCGCACTGAGCGTGCACAGAAAATCAGCATCCAGGTTTAGAAGTCTTATTTGGTCCTTGTGTCTTGAAAGCAGCTCTGCTAACTTTAGCAGAGCTCAAAACAAGTGTGTCTCCAAGTTCAGCTCAGGTGTCAGCTAAAGAGTTCTCACTTCCTGTTTGAACAGACAGGCTTTTGTAAGCCATCTCAATCAGGCAGGTGGTGTTTAGTAATTAACTACCAGAAGTTAACCACCACACTGCTAGATTAAAGGCACATTACTGAACAGGGATAAGTCCCCTGTTACAGTGACCCACATCACCACCTCCCCCCCACCTTGTGACCCACATCACCACGTCCCCCCCCCACCTCGTGACCCACATCACCACCTCCCCGTGATCCACATCCCCACCCCCCCCACCTCGTGATTCACATCCCCCCCACCTCGTGATCCACATTCCAACCTCTCCCCACATCCCCACCTCGTGATCCACATCACAACCTTCCCTCCCCAACCCCCCCACCTCGTGACCCACATCACCACCTCCCCCCCCACCTCGTGACCCACATCACCACCTCCCCCCCACCTCGTGACCCACATCACCACCTCCCCCCCACCTCGTGATCAACATTACCACCTCCCCCCCACCTCGTGATCCACATCACCACCTCCCCCCCACCTCGTGATCCACATCCCCACCCCCCCCACCTCGTGATCCACATCACAACCTCCCCCCACATCCCCAACCCCCACCTCGTGATCCACATCACAACCTCCCCCCACCTCGTGATCCACACCACAACCTCCCCCCACCTCGTGACCCACATCACAACCTCCCCCCCACCTCGTGATCCACATCACAACCTCCCCCCCACCTCATGATCCACATCACAACCTCCCCCCCACCTCGTAATCCACATCACCACTTCCCCCCCACCTCGTGACCCACATCACCACCTCCTCAACACCTCGTGACCCACATAACCACCTGCCCCCCACCTCATGACCCACATCACCACCTCCCCCCCACCTCGTGACCCACATCACCACCTCCCCCCCACCTCGTGACCCACCCCCCCACCTCCCCCCCACCTCGTGACCCACATCCCCACCTCCCCCCCACCTCGTGACCCACATCACCACCTCCCCCCTCACCTCGTGATCCACATCACAACTCCCCCCCCCACCTCGTGATCCACATCACCAACTCCCCCCCGACCTTGTGATCCACATCACCACCTCCCCCCCACCTCGTGATCCACATCACCACCTCCCCCCCACCTCGTGATCCACATCACAACCTCCCTCCACATCCCCACCCCCCCACCTCGTGATCCACATCACAACCTCCCCCCACTTCCCCACCCCCCCACCTCGTGATCCACATCACAACCTCCCCCCCACCTCGTGATCGATATCACAACCTCCCCCCACCTCGTGATCCACATTACTACTTCCCCCCCGCCTCGTGACACAAAACACCACCTCCCCCCCACCTCGTTATCCACATCACAACTCCCCACCTCGTGATCCACATCACCAACTCCCCCCCAACTCGTGATCCACATCACAACCTCCCCCCACATCCCCAGCCCCCCACCTTGTGATCCACATCACAACCTCCCCCCACATCACCACCTCGTGATCAACATCACAACCTCCCCCCCCACCTCGTGATCCACATCCCAACCTCCCCCCACATCCCCACCTCGTGATCCACATCCCAACCTCCCCCCACATCCCCACCTCGTGATCCACATCCCAACCTCCCCCCACATCCCCACCTCATGATCCACATCCCAACCTGCCCCCAATACCCCACCTCGTGATCCACATCACAACCTTCCCCCCCACCCCCCCCTCCACCTCGTGACCCACATCACCACCCCCCCACCTCGTGACCCACATCACCACATTCCCCCACATCACCACCTCCCCCCACCTCGTGATCCACATCACCACCTCGCCCCCACCTCGTGACCAACATCACCACCTCCCCCCCACCTCGTGACCCACATCACCACTTCCCCCCCCACCTCGTGACCCACATAACCACTTCCCCCCCAACCTAGTGACCCACATCACCACCTGCCCCCCACCTCGTGACCCACATCACCACCTCCCCCCCACCTCGTGACCCACATCACCACCTCCCCCCTACCTCGTGACCCACATCACCACCTCCCCCCCACCTCGTGACCCACATCACCACCTCCCCCCCACCTCGTGACCCACATCACCACCTCCCCCCCACCTCGTGACCCACATCACCACATCCCCCCCCACCTCGTGATCCACATCCCAACCTCCCCCCACATCCCCACCTCGTGATCCACATCCCAACCTCCCCCCACATCCCCACCTCGTGATCCACATCCCAACGTCCCCCCACATCCCCACCTCGTGATCCACATCCCCACATCCCCACCTCATGATCCACATCCCAACCTCCCCCCACATCCCCACCTCGTGATCCACATCACAACCTTCCCTCCCCAACCCCCCCACATCACCTCCCCCCCACCTCGTGACCCACATCACCACCTCCCCCCCACCTCGTGACCCACATCACCACCTCCCCCCACCTCGTGATCAACATTACCACCTCTCCCCCACCTCGTGATCCACATCACCACCCCCCCCCACCCAACTCGTGATCCACATCCCCACCCCCCCACCTCGTGATCCACATCACAACCTCCCCCCACATCCCCACCCCCCCCACCTCATGATCCACATCACAACCTCCCCCCACCTCGTGATCCACACCACAACCTCCCCCCCACCTCGTGACCCACATCACAACCTCCCCCCCACCTCGTGATCCACATCACAACCTCCCCCCCACCTCATGATCCACATCACAACCTCCCCCCTCACCTCGTGATCCACATCACAACCTCCCCCCCACCTCGTGATCCACATCACAACCTCCCCCCCACCTCATGATCCACATTACCACTTCCCCCCCGCCTCGTGACACAAAACACCACCTCCCCCCCACCTCGTTATCCACATCACAACTCCCCCCCCACCTCGTGATCCACATCACCAACTCCCCCCCACCTCGTGATCCACATCACCACCTCCCCCCCACATCAACCCCTCCCCCCACATCCCCACCCCCCCACCTCGTGATCCTCATCACAACCTCCCCCCACATCCCCAGCCCCCCACCTTGTGATCCACATCACAACCTCCCCCCACATCACCACCTCGTGATCCACATCACAACCTCCCCCCTCACCTCGTGATCCACATCACAACCTCCCCCCCACCTAGTGACCCACATCACCTCCCCCCCCCACATCGTGACCCACATCACCTCCACCCCCCCACTTCGTGATCCACATCACACCTCCCCCACCCACCTCGTGATCCACATCACCACCTCCCCCCCACCTCGTGACCCACACCACCACCTCCCCCCCACCTCGTGATCCACATCACCACCTCCCGCCCCACATCGTAATCCACATCACCAGCTCCCGCCCCACCTCGTGATCCACATCACAACCTCCCCCCCCACCTCGTGATCCACATCACAACCTCCCCCCACCTCATGATTCCCATCCCCCCCCTCGTGATCCACATCCCCCCCACCTCGTGATCCAAATACCAACCTCCCCCCGCATCCCCGCCTCGTGACCCACATCCCAACCTCCCCCCACATCCCCACCTCGTGACCCACATCACCACCTCCCCCCCACCTTGTGACCCACATCACCACCACCCCCCCACCTCGAGACCCACATCACCACCTCCCCCCCACCTCGTGACCCACATCACCACCTCCGCCCAAACTCGTGACCCACATCACCACTTCCCCCCACCTCGTGACCCACATCACCACCTCCCCCCCACCTCGTGACACACATCACCACCTCCCCCCCACCTCGTGACACACATCACCACCTCCCCCCCACCTCGTGACCCACATCACCACCTCCCCCCCACCTCGTGATCCACATCACCACCTCCCCCCCACCTCGTGACCCACATCACCACCTCCCCCCCACCTCGTGACCCACATCACCACCTCCCCCCCACCTCGTGACCCACATCACCACATCCCCCCCCACCTCGTGATCCACATCCCAACCTCCCCCCACATCCCCACCTCGTGATCCACATCCCAACCTCCCCCCACATCCCCACCTCGTGATCCACATCCCAACGTCCCCCCACATCCCCACCTCGTGATCCACATCCCCACATCCCCACCTCATGATCCACATCCCAACCTCCCCCCACATCCCCACCTCGTGATCCACATCACAACCTTCCCTCCCCAACCCCCCCACATCACCTCCCCCCCACCTCGTGACCCACATCACCACCTCCCCCCCACCTCGTGACCCACATCACCACCTCCCCCCACCTCGTGATCAACATTACCACCTCTCCCCCACCTCGTGATCCACATCACCACCCCCCCCCACCCAACTCGTGATCCACATCCCCACCCCCCCACCTCGTGATCCACATCACAACCTCCCCCCACATCCCCACCCCCCCCACCTCATGATCCACATCACAACCTCCCCCCACCTCGTGATCCACACCACAACCTCCCCCCCACCTCGTGACCCACATTCACAACCTCCCCCCCACCTCGTGATCCACATCACAACCTCCCCCCCACCTCATGATCCACATCACAACCTCCCCCCTCACCTCGTGATCCACATCACAACCTCCCCCCCACCTCGTGATCCACATCACAACCTCCCCCCCACCTCATGATCCACATTACCACTTCCCCCCCGCCTCGTGACACAAAACACCACCTCCCCCCCACCTCGTTATCCACATCACAACTCCCCCCCCACCTCGTGATCCACATCACCAACTCCCCCCCACCTCGTGATCCACATCACCACCTCCCCCCCACATCAACCCCTCCCCCCACATCCCCACCCCCCCACCTCGTGATCCTCATCACAACCTCCCCCCACATCCCCAGCCCCCCACCTTGTGATCCACATCACAACCTCCCCCCACATCACCACCTCGTGATCCACATCACAACCTCCCCCCCACCTCGTGATCCACATCACAACCTCACCCCTCACCTCGTGATCCACATCACCACTTCCCCCCGCCTCGTGACACAAACCACCACCTCCTCCCCACTTTGTGACCCACATCACCTCCCCCCCCACATCGTGACCCACCTCACCTCCCCCCCCCACATCGTGATCCACATCACACCTACCCCACCCACCTCGTGATCCACATCACCACCTCCCCCCACCTCGTGATCCACATCACCACCTCCCGCCCCACCTTGTGATCCACATCACAACCTCCCCCCCCACTTCGTGATCCACATCCTCCCCCCCCACCTCGTGATCCACATCACCAACTTCCCCCCCACCTCGTGATCCACATCACCAACTCCCCCCCACCTAGTGATCCACATCACCAACTCCCCCCCACCTAGTGATCCACATCACCACCTGCCCCCCACCTCGTGACCCACATAACCACCTCCCCCCTACCTCGTGATCCACATCACAACCTCCCCCCACATCACCACCTCGTGATCCACATCACAACCTCCCCCCACCTCGTGATCCACATCACAACCTCCCCCCTCACCTCGTGATCCACATCACAACCTCCCCCCCACTTCGTGATCCACATCACAACCTCCCCCCCACCTCGTGATCCACATCACCACTTCCCCCCCACCTCGTGACACAAACAGCCCACCTTCCCCCCACCTCGTGACCCACATCAACACCTCCCCCCCACCTCGTGAACCACTTCACCACCTCCCCCCTCACCTCGTGATCCACATCACAACACCCCCCCACCTCGTGATCCACATCACCAACTCCCCCCCGACCTTGTGATCCACATCACCACCTCCCCCCCACCTCGTGATCCACATCACCACCTCCCCCCCACCTCGTGATCCACATCACAACCTCCCCCCACATCCCCACCCCCCCACCTCGTGATCCACATCACAACCTCCCCCCACATCCCCACCCCCCCACCTCGTGATCCACATCACAACCTCCCCCCACATCACCACCTCGTGATCCACATCACAACCTCCCCCCCACCTCGTGATCCACATCACAACCTCCCCCCCACCTCGTGATCCACATCACAACCTCCCCCCTCACCTCGTGATCCACATCACAACCTCCCCCCCACCTCGTGATCCACATCACAACCTCCCCCCTCACCTCGTGATCCACATCACCTCCACCCCCCCACATCGTGATCCACATCACACCTCCCCCACCCACCTCGTCATCCACATCACCACCTCCCCCCCACCTCGTGACCCACACCACCACCTCCCCCCCACCTCGTGACCCACATAACCACTTCCCCCCCAACCTAGTGACCCACATCACCACCTGCCCCCCACCTCGTGACCCACATCACCACCTCCCCCCCACCTCGTGACCCACATCACCACCTCCCCACTACCTCGTGACCCACATCACCACCTCCCCCCCACCTCGTGACCCACATCACCACCTCCCCCCCACCTCGTGACCCACATCACCACCTCCCCCCCACCTCGTGACCCACATCACCACATCCCCCCCCACCTCGTGATCCACATCCCAACCTCCCCCCACATCCCCACCTCGTGATCCACATCCCAACCTCCCCCCCGACCTTGTGATCCACATCACCACCTCCCCCCCACCTCGTGATCCACATCACCACCTCCCCCCCACCTCGTGATCCACATCACAACCTCCCCCCACATCCCCACCCCCCCACCTCGTGATCCACATCACAACCTCCCCCCACATCCCCACCCCCCCACCTCGTGATCCACATCACAACCTCCCCCCACATCACCACCTCGTGATCCACATCACAACCTCCCCCCCACCTCGTGATCCACATCACAACCTCCCCCCCACCTCGTGATCCACATCACAACCTCCCCCCTCACCTCGTGATCCACATCACAACCTCCCCCCCACCTCGTGATCCACATCACAACCTCCCCCCTCACCTCGTGATCCACATCACCTCCACCCCCCCACATCGTGATCCACATCACACCTCCCCCACCCACCTCGTCATCCACATCACCACCTCCCCCCCACCTCGTGACCCACACCACCACCTCCCCCCCACCTCGTGACCCACATAACCACTTCCCCCCCAACCTAGTGACCCACATCACCACCTGCCCCCCACCTCGTGACCCACATCACCACCTCCCCCCCACCTCGTGACCCACATCACCACCTCCCCACTACCTCGTGACCCACATCACCACCTCCCCCCCACCTCGTGACCCACATCACCACCTCCCCCCCACCTCGTGACCCACATCACCACCTCCCCCCCACCTCGTGACCCACATCACCACATCCCCCCCCACCTCGTGATCCACATCCCAACCTCCCCCCACATCCCCACCTCGTGATCCACATCCCAACCTCCCCCCACATCCCCACCTCGTGATCCACATCCCAACGTCCCCCCACATCCCCACCTCGTGATCCACATCCCCACATCCCCACCTCATGATCCACATCCCAACCTCCCCCCACATCCCCACCTCGTGATCCACATCACAACCTTCCCTCCCCAACCCCCCCACATCACCTCCCCCCCACCTCGTGACCCACATCACCACCTCCCCCCCACCTCGTGACCCACATCACCACCTCCCCCCACCTCGTGATCAACATTACCACCTCTCCCCCACCTCGTGATCCACATCACCACCCCCCCCCACCCAACTCGTGATCCACATCCCCACCCCCCCACCTCGTGATCCACATCACAACCTCCCCCCACATCCCCACCCCCCCCACCTCATGATCCACATCACAACCTCCCCCCACCTCGTGATCCACACCACAACCTCCCCCCCACCTCGTGACCCACATCACAACCTCCCCCCCACCTCGTGATCCACATCACAACCTCCCCCCCACCTCATGATCCACATCACAACCTCCCCCCTCACCTCGTGATCCACATCACAACCTCCCCCCCACCTCGTGATCCACATCACAACCTCCCCCCCACCTCATGATCCACATTACCACTTCCCCCCCGCCTCGTGACACAAAACACCACCTCCCCCCCACCTCGTTATCCACATCACAACTCCCCCCCCACCTCGTGATCCACATCACCAACTCCCCCCCACCTCGTGATCCACATCACCACCTCCCCCCCACATCAACCCCTCCCCCCACATCCCCACCCCCCCACCTCGTGATCCTCATCACAACCTCCCCCCACATCCCCAGCCCCCCACCTTGTGATCCACATCACAACCTCCCCCCACATCACCACCTCGTGATCCACATCACAACCTCCCCCCTCACCTCGTGATCCACATCACAACCTCCCCCCCACCTAGTGACCCACATCACCTCCCCCCCCCACATCGTGACCCACATCACCTCCACCCCCCCACTTCGTGATCCACATCACACCTCCCCCACCCACCTCGTGATCCACATCACCACCTCCCCCCCACCTCGTGACCCACACCACCACCTCCCCCCCACCTCGTGATCCACATCACCACCTCCCGCCCCACATCGTAATCCACATCACCAGCTCCCGCCCCACCTCGTGATCCACATCACAACCTCCCCCCCCACCTCGTGATCCACATCACAACCTCCCCCCACCTCATGATTCCCATCCCCCCCCTCGTGATCCACATCCCCCCCACCTCGTGATCCAAATACCAACCTCCCCCCGCATCCCCGCCTCGTGACCCACATCCCAACCTCCCCCCACATCCCCACCTCGTGACCCACATCACCACCTCCCCCCCACCTTGTGACCCACATCACCACCACCCCCCCACCTCGAGACCCACATCACCACCTCCCCCCCACCTCGTGACCCACATCACCACCTCCGCCCAAACTCGTGACCCACATCACCACTTCCCCCCCACCTCGTGACCCACATCACCACCTCCCCCCCACCTCGTGACACACATCACCACCTCCCCCCCACCTCGTGACACACATCACCACCTCCCCCCCACCTCGTGACCCACATCACCACCTCCCCCCCACCTCGTGATCCACATCACCACCTCCCCCCCACCTCGTGACCCACATCACCACCTCCCCCCCACCTCGTGACCCACATCACCACCTCCCCCCCACCTCGTGACCCACATCACCACATCCCCCCCCACCTCGTGATCCACATCCCAACCTCCCCCCACATCCCCACCTCGTGATCCACATCCCAACCTCCCCCCACATCCCCACCTCGTGATCCACATCCCAACGTCCCCCCACATCCCCACCTCGTGATCCACATCCCCACATCCCCACCTCATGATCCACATCCCAACCTCCCCCCACATCCCCACCTCGTGATCCACATCACAACCTTCCCTCCCCAACCCCCCCACATCACCTCCCCCCCACCTCGTGACCCACATCACCACCTCCCCCCCACCTCGTGACCCACATCACTACCTCCCCCCACCTCGTGATCAACATTACCACCTCTCCCCCACCTCGTGATCCACATCACCACCCCCCCCCACCCAACTCGTGATCCACATCCCCACCCCCCCACCTCGTGATCCACATCACAACCTCCCCCCACATCCCCACCCCCCCCACCTCATGATCCACATCACAACCTCCCCCCACCTCGTGATCCACACCACAACCTCCCCCCCACCTCGTGACCCACATTCACAACCTCCCCCCCACCTCGTGATCCACATCACAACCTCCCCCCCACCTCATGATCCACATCACAACCTCCCCCCTCACCTCGTGATCCACATCACAACCTCCCCCCCACCTCGTGATCCACATCACAACCTCCCCCCCACCTCATGATCCACATTACCACTTCCCCCCCGCCTCGTGACACAAAACACCACCTCCCCCCCACCTCGTTATCCACATCACAACTCCCCCCCCACCTCGTGATCCACATCACCAACTCCCCCCCACCTCGTGATCCACATCACCACCTCCCCCCCACATCAACCCCTCCCCCCACATCCCCACCCCCCCACCTCGTGATCCTCATCACAACCTCCCCCCACATCCCCAGCCCCCCACCTTGTGATCCACATCACAACCTCCCCCCACATCACCACCTCGTGATCCACATCACAACCTCCCCCCTCACCTCGTGATCCACATCACAACCTCCCCCCCACCTAGTGACCCACATCACCTCCCCCCCCCACATCGTGACCCACATCACCTCCACCCCCCCACTTCGTGATCCACATCACACCTCCCCCACCCACCTCGTGATCCACATCACCACCTCCCCCCCACCTCGTGACCCACACCACCACCTCCCCCCCACCTCGTGATCCACATCACCACCTCCCGCCCCACATCGTAATCCACATCACCAGCTCCCGCCCCACCTCGTGATCCACATCACAACCTCCCCCCCCACCTCGTGATCCACATCACAACCTCCCCCCACCTCATGATTCCCATCCCCCCCCTCGTGATCCACATCCCCCCCACCTCGTGATCCAAATACCAACCTCCCCCCGCATCCCCGCCTCGTGACCCACATCCCAACCTCCCCCCACATCCCCACCTCGTGACCCACATCACCACCTCCCCCCCACCTTGTGAACCCACATCACCACCTCCCCCCCACCTCGAGACCCACATCACCACCTCCCCCCCACCTCGTGACCCACATCACCACCTCCGCCCAAACTCGTGACCCACATCACCACTTCCCCCCCACCTCGTGACCCACATCACCACCTCCCCCCCACCTCGTGACACACATCACCACCTCCCCCCCACCTCGTGACACACATCACCACCTCCCCCCCACCTCGTGACCCACATCACCACCTCCCCCCCACCTCGTGATCCACATCACCACCTCCCCCCCACCTCGTGATCCACATCCCCACCCCCCCACCTCGTGATCCACATCACAACCTCCCCCCACATTCCCACCCCCCCACCTCGTGATCCACATCACAACCTCCCCCCACATCCCCACCCCCCCACCTCGTGATCCACATCACAACCTCCCCCCCACCTCGTGATCCACATCACAACCTCACCCCTCACCTCGTGATCCACATCACAACCTCCCCCCACCTCGTGATCCACATCACAACCTCCCCCCCACCTCGTGATCCACATCACAACCTCCCCCCCACCTCGTGATCCACATCACCACTTCCCCCTGCCTCGTGACACAAACCACCACCTCCTCCCCACTTTGTGACCCACATCACCTCCCCCCCCACATCGTGACCCACCTCACCTCCCCCCCCCACATCGTGATCCACATCACACCTACCCCACCCACCTCGTGATCCACATCACCACCTCCCCCCACCTCGTGATCCACATCACCACCTCCCGCCCCACCTTGTGATCCACATCACAACCTCCCCCCCCACTTCGTGATCCACATCCTCCCCCCCACCTCGTGATCCACATCACCAACTTCCCCCCCACCTCGTGATCCACATCACCAACTCCCCCCCACCTAGTGATCCACATCACCAACTCCCCCCCACCTAGTGATCCACATCACCACCTGCCCCCCACCTCGTGACCCACATAACCACCTCCCCCCTACCTCGTGATCCGTGATCCACATCACAACCTCCCCCCACATCACCACCTCGTGATCCACATCACAACCTCCCCCCACCTCGTGATCCACATCACAACCTCCCCCCTCACCTCGTGATCCACATCACAACCTCCCCCCCACTTCGTGATCCACATCACAACCTCCCCCCCACCTCGTGATCCACATCACCACTTCCCCCCCACCTCGTGACACAAACAGCCCACCTTCCCCCCACCTCGTGACCCACATCAACACCTCCCCCCCACCTCGTGAACCACTTCACCACCTCCCCCCTCACCTCGTGATCCACATCACAACACCCCCCCACCTCGTGATCCACATCACCAACTCCCCCCCCGACCTTGTGATCCACATCACCACCTCCCCCCCACCTCGTGATCCACATCACCACCTCCCCCCCACCTCGTGATCCACATCACAACCTCCCCCCACATCCCCACCCCCCCACCTCGTGATCCACATCACAACCTCCCCCCACATCCCCACCCCCCCACCTCGTGATCCACATCACAACCTCCCCCCACATCACCACCTCGTGATCCACATCACAACCTCCCCCCCACCTCGTGATCCACATCACAACCTCCCCCCCACCTCGTGATCCACATCACAACCTCCCCCCTCACCTCGTGATCCACATCACAACCTCCCCCCCACCTCGTGATCCACATCACAACCTCCCCCCTCACCTCGTGATCCACATCACCTCCACCCCCCCACATCGTGATCCACATCACACCTCCCCCACCCACCTCGTCATCCACATCACCACCTCCCCCCCACCTCGTGACCCACACCACCACCTCCCCCCCACCTCGTGATCCACTTCACCACCTCCCGCCCCACCTCGTAATCCACATCACCACCTCCCGCCCCACCTCGTGATCCACATCACAACCTCCCCCCCACCTCGTGATCCACATCCTCACCCCCCCACCTCGTGATTCCCATCCCCCCACCTCGTGATCCACATCCCCCCCCCACCTCGTGATCCAAATCCCAACCTCCCCCCGCATCCCCCCCTCGTGACCCACATCCCAACCTCCTCCGACATCCCCACCTCGTGATCCACATCATAACCTTAATACCCCCACCCACCCCACCACCTCGTTACCCACATCACCACCCCCCCCCCACCTCGTGACCCACATCACCACCTCCCCCCCACCTCGTGACCCACATCACCACCTTCCCACCACCTCGTGATCCACATCCCCCACCTCCCCACCTCGTAATCCACATCACCACCTCCCGCCCCACCTCGTGATCCACATCACCACCTCCCGCCCCACCTCGTGATCCACATCACAACCTTACCCCCCACCCACCCCCCCTCCACCTCGTGACCCACATCACCACCTCCCCCCCACCTCGTGACCCACATCACCACCTCCCCCCCCCACCTCGTGACACACATCACCACCTCTCCCCCCACCTCGTGACCCACATCACCACCTCCCCCCCACCTCGTGACCCACATCACCACCTCCCCCCCACCTCGTGACCCACATCACCACCCCCCCTCCACCTCGTGACCCACATCACCACCTCCCCCCCACCTCGTGACCCACATCACCACCTCCCCCCCCCACCTTGTGACACACATCACCACCTCTCCCCCCACCTCGTGACCCACATCACCACCTCCCCCCCACCTCGTGACCCACATCACCACCTCCCCCCCACCTCATGATCCACATTACCACTTCCCCCCCGCCTCGTGACACAAAACACCACCTCCCCCCCACCTCGTTATCCACATCACAACTCCCCCCACCTCGTGATCCACATCACCAACTCCCCCCCACCTCGTGATCCACATCACCACCTCCCCCCCACATCAACCCCTCCCCCCACATCCCCACCCCCCCACCTCGTGATCCTCATCACAACCTCCCCCCACATCCCCAGCCCCCCACCTTGTGATCCACATCACAACCTCCCCCCACATCACCACCTTGTGATCCACATCACAACCTCCCCCCTCACCTCGTGATCCACATCACAACCTCCCCCCCACCTAGTGACCCACATCACCTCCCCCCCCCACATCGTGACCCACATCACCTCCAGCCCCCCACTTCGTGATCCACATCACACCTCCCCCACCCACCTCGTGATCCACATCACCACCCTCCCCCCCACCTCGTGACCCACACCACCACCTCCCCCCCACCTCGTGATCCACATCACCACCTCCCGCCCCACATCGTAATCCACATCACCAGCTCCCGCCCCACCTCGTGATCCACATCACAACCTCCCCCCCCACCTCGTGATCCACATCACAACCTCCCCCCACCTCATGATTCCCATCCCCCCCCTCGTGATCCACATCCCCCCCACCTCGTGATCCAAATACCAACCTCCCCCCGCATCCCCGCCTCGTGACCCACATCCCAACCTCCCCCCACATCCCCACCTCGTGACCCACATCACCACCTCCCCCCCACCTTGTGACCCACATCACCACCACCCCCCCACCTCGAGACCCACATCACCACCTCCCCCCCCACCTCGTGACCCACATCACCACCTCCGCCCAAACTCGTGACCCACATCACCACTTCCCCCCCACCTCGTGACCCACATCACCACCTCCCCCCCACCTCGTGACACACATCACCACCTCCCCCCCACCTCGTGACACACATCACCACCTCCCCCCCACCTCGTGACCCACATCACCACCTCCCCCCCACCTCGTGATCCACATCACCACCTCCCCCCCACCTCGTGACCCACATCACCACCTCCCCCCCACCTCGTGACCCACATCACCACCTCCTCCCCACCTCGTGACCCACATCACCACATCCCCCCCCACCTCGTGATCCACATCCCAACCTCCCCCCACATCCCCACCTCGTGATCCACATCCCAACCTCCCCCCACATCCCCACCTCGTGATCCACATCCCAACGTCCCCCCACATCCCCACCTCGTGATCCACATCCCCACATCCCCACCTCATGATCCACATCCCAACCTCCCCCCACATCCCCACCTCGTGATCCACATCACAACCTTCCCTCCCCAACCCCCCCACATCACCTCCCCCCCACCTCGTGACCCACATCACCACCTCCCCCCCACCTCGTGACCCACATCACTACCTCCCCCCACCTCGTGATCAACATTACCACCTCTCCCCCACCTCGTGATCCACATCACCACCCCCCCCCACCCAACTCGTGATCCACATCCCCACCCCCCCCACCTCGTGATCCACATCACAACCTCCCCCCACATCCCCACCCCCCCCCACCTCATGATCCACATCACAACCTCCCCCCACCTCGTGATCCACACCACAACCTCCCCCCCACCTCGTGACCCACATTCACAACCTCCCCCCCACCTCGTGATCCACATCACAACCTCCCCCCCACCTCATGATCCACATCACAACCTCCCCCCTCACCTCGTGATCCACATCACAACCTCCCCCCACCTCGTGATCCACATCACAACCTCCCCCCCACCTCATGATCCACATTACCACTTCCCCCCCGCCTCGTGACACAAAACACCACCTCCCCCCCACCTCGTTATCCACATCACAACTCCCCCCCCACCTCGTGATCCACATCACCAACTCCCCCCCACCTCGTGATCCACATCACCACCTCCCCCCCACATCAACCCCTCCCCCCACATCCCCACCCCCCCACCTCGTGATCCTCATCACAACCTCCCCCCACATCCCCAGCCCCCCACCTTGTGATCCACATCACAACCTCCCCCCACATCACCACCTCGTGATCCACATCACAACCTCCCCCCTCACCTCGTGATCCACATCACAACCTCCCCCCCACCTAGTGACCCACATCACCTCCCCCCCCCCACATCGTGACCCACATCACCTCCACCCCCCCACTTCGTGATCCACATCACACCTCCCCCACCCACCTCGTGATCCACATCACCACCTCCCCCCCACCTCGTGACCCACACCACCACCTCCCCCCCACCTCGTGATCCACATCACCACCTCCCGCCCCACATCGTAATCCACATCACCAGCTCCCGCCCCACCTCGTGATCCACATCACAACCTCCCCCCCCACCTCGTGATCCACATCACAACCTCCCCCCACCTCATGATTCCCATCCCCCCCCTCGTGATCCACATCCCCCCCACCTCGTGATCCAAATACCAACCTCCCCCCGCATCCCCGCCTCGTGACCCACATCCCAACCTCCCCCCACATCCCCACCTCGTGACCCACATCACCACCTCCCCCCCCACCTTGTGACCCACATCACCACCTCCCCCCCACCTCGAGACCCACATCACCACCTCCCCCCCACCTCGTGACCCACATCACCACCTCCGCCCAAACTCGTGACCCACATCACCACTTCCCCCCCACCTCGTGACCCACATCACCACCTCCCCCCCACCTCGTGACACACATCACCACCTCCCCCCCACCTCGTGACACACATCACCACCTCCCCCCCACCTCGTGACCCACATCACCACCTCCCCCCCACCTCGTGATCCACATCACCACCTCCCCCCCACCTCGTGATCCACATCCCCACCCCCCCCACCTCGTGATCCACATCACAACCTCCCCCCACATTCCCACCCCCCCACCTCGTGATCCACATCACAACCTCCCCCCACATCCCCACCCCCCCACCTCGTGATCCACATCACAACCTCCCCCCCACCTCGTGATCCACATCACAACCTCACCCCTCACCTCGTGATCCACATCACAACCTCCCCCCACCTCGTGATCCACATCACAACCTCCCCCCCACCTCGTGATCCACATCACAACCTCCCCCCCACCTCGTGATCCACATCACCACTTCCCCCCGCCTCGTGACACAAACCACCACCTCCTCCCCACTTTGTGACCCACATCACCTCCCCCCCCACATCGTGACCCACCTCACCTCCCCCCCCCACATCGTGATCCACATCACACCTACCCCACCCACCTCGTGATCCACATCACCACCTCCCCCCACCTCTTGATCCACATCACCACCTCCCGCCCCACCTTGTGATCCACATCACAACC
Source organism: Ascaphus truei (assembly GCF_040206685.1). Lineage (NCBI taxonomy): Eukaryota > Metazoa > Chordata > Amphibia > Anura > Ascaphidae > Ascaphus > Ascaphus truei. The sequence goes on from NW_027454343.1 coordinate 65,749, forward strand.
TCCCCCCCCACTTCGTGATCCACATCCTCCCCCCCACCTCGTGATCCACATCACCAACTTCCCCCCCACCTCGTGATCCACATCACCAACTCCCCCCCACCTAGTGATCCACATCACCAACTCCCCCCCACCTAGTGATCCACATCACCACCTGCCCCCCACCTCGTGACCCACATAACCACCTCCCCCCTACCTCGTGATCCACATCACAACCTCCCCCCACATCACCACCTCGTGATCCACATCACAACCTCCCCCCACCTCGTGATCCACATCACAACCTCCCCCCTCACCTCGTGATCCACATCACAACCTCCCCCCCACTTCGTGATCCACATCACAACCTCCCCCCCACCTCGTGATCCACATCACCACTTCCCCCCCACCTCGTGACACAAACAGCCCACCTTCCCCCCACCTCGTGACCCACATCAACACCTCCCCCACCTCGTGAACCACTTCACCACCTCCCCCCTCACCTCGTGATCCACATCACAACACCCCCCCACCTCGTGATCCACATCACCAACTCCCCCCCGACCTTGTGATCCACATCACCACCTCCCCCCCACCTCGTGATCCACATCACCACCTCCCCCCCACCTCGTGATCCACATCACAACCTCCCCCCACATCCCCACCCCCCCACCTCGTGATCCACATCACAACCTCCCCCCACATCCCCACCCCCCCACCTCGTGATCCACATCACAACCTCCCCCCACATCACCACCTCGTGATCCACATCACAACCTCCCCCCCACCTCGTGATCCACATCACAACCTCCCCCCCACCTCGTGATCCACATCACAACCTCCCCCCTCACCTCGTGATCCACATCACAACCTCCCCCCCACCTCGTGATCCACATCACAACCTCCCCCCTCACCTCGTGATCCACATCACCTCCACCCCCCCACATCGTGATCCACATCACACCTCCCCCACCCACCTCGTCATCCACATCACCACCTCCCCCCCACCTCGTGACCCACACCACCACCTCCCCCCCACCTCGTGATCCACTTCACCACCTCCCGCCCCACCTCGTAATCCACATCACCACCTCCCGCCCCACCTCGTGATCCACATCACAACCTCCCCCCCACCTCGTGATCCACATCCTCACCCCCCCACCTCGTGATTCCCATCCCCCCACCTCGTGATCCACATCCCCCCCCCACCTCGTGATCCAAATCCCAACCTCCCCCCGCATCCCCCCCTCGTGACCCACATCCCAACCTCCTCCGACATCCCCACCTCGTGATCCACATCATAACCTTAATACCCCCACCCACCCCACCACCTCGTTACCCACATCACCACCCCCCCCCCACCTCGTGACCCACATCACCACCTCCCCCCCACCTCGTGACCCACATCACCACCTTCCCACCACCTCGTGATCCACATCCCCACCTCCCCACCTCGTAATCCACATCACCACCTCCCGCCCCACCTCGTGATCCACATCACAACCTTACCCCCCACCCACCCCCCCTCCACCTCGTGACCCACATCACCACCTCCCCCCCACCTCGTGACCCACATCACCACCTCCCCCCCCCACCTCGTGACACACATCACCACCTCTCCCCCCACCTCGTGACCCACATCACCACCTCCCCCCCACCTCGTGACCCACATCACCACCTCCCCCCCACCTCGTGACCCACATCACCACCCCCCCTCCACCTCGTGACCCACATCACCACCTCCCCCCCACCTCGTGACCCACATCACCACCTCCCCCCCCCCACCTCGTGACACACATCACCACCTCTCCCCCCACCTCGTGACCCACATCACCACCTCCCCCCCACCTCGTGACCCACATCACCACCTCCCCCCCACCTCATGATCCACATTACCACTTCCCCCCCGCCTCGTGACACAAAACACCACCTCCCCCCCACCTCGTTATCCACATCACAACTCCCCCCCACCTCGTGATCCACATCACCAACTCCCCCCCACCTCGTGATCCACATCACCACCTCCCCCCCACATCAACCCCTCCCCCCACATCCCCACCCCCCCACCTCGTGATCCTCATCACAACCTCCCCCCACATCCCCAGCCCCCCACCTTGTGATCCACATCACAACCTCCCCCCACATCACCACCTTGTGATCCACATCACAACCTCCCCCCTCACCTCGTGATCCACATCACAACCTCCCCCCCACCTAGTGACCCACATCACCTCCCCCCCCCACATCGTGACCCACATCACCTCCACCCCCCCACTTCGTGATCCACATCACACCTCCCCCACCCACCTCGTGATCCACATCACCACCTCCCCCCCACCTCGTGACCCACACCACCACCTCCCCCCCACCTCGTGATCCACATCACCACCTCCCGCCCCACATCGTAATCCACATCACCAGCTCCCGCCCCACCTCGTGATCCACATCACAACCTCCCCCCCCACCTCGTGATCCACATCACAACCTCCCCCCCACCTCATGATTCCCATCCCCCCCCTCGTGATCCACATCCCCCCCACCTCGTGATCCAAATACCAACCTCCCCCCGCATCCCCGCCTCGTGACCCACATCCCAACCTCCCCCCACATCCCCACCTCGTGACCCACATCACCACCTCCCCCCCCACCTTGTGACCCACATCACCACCTCCCCCCCACCTCGAGACCCACATCACCACCTCCCCCCCACCTCGTGACCCACATCACCACCTCCGCCCAAACTCGTGACCCACATCACCACTTCCCCCCCACCTCGTGACCCACATCACCACCTCCCCCCCACCTCGTGACACACATCACCACCTCCCCCCCACCTCGTGACACACATCACCACCTCCCCCCCACCTCGTGACCCACATCACCACCTCCCCCCCACCTCGTGATCCACATCACCACCTCCCCCCCACCTCGTGATCCACATCCCCACCCCCCCACCTCGTGATCCACATCACAACCTCCCCCCACATTCCCACCCCCCCACCTCGTGATCCACATCACAACCTCCCCCCACATCCCCACCCCCCCACCTCGTGATCCACATCACAACCTCCCCCCCACCTCGTGATCCACATCACAACCTCACCCCTCACCTCGTGATCCACATCACAACCTCCCCCCACCTCGTGATCCACATCACAACCTCCCCCCCACCTCGTGATCCACATCACCACTTCCCCCCGCCTCGTGACACAAACCACCACCTCCTCCCCACTTTGTGACCCACATCACCTCCCCCCCCACATCGTGACCCACCTCACCTCCCCCCCCCACATCGTGATCCACATCACACCTACCCCACCCACCTCGTGATCCACATCACCACCTCCCCTCACCTCGTGATCCACATCACCACCTCCCGCCCCACCTCGTGATCCACATCACAACCTCCCCCCCCACTTCGTGATCCACATCCTCCCCCCCACCTCGTGATCCACATCACCAACTTCCCCCCCACCTCGTGATCCACATCACCAACTCCCCCCCACCTAGTGATCCACATCACCAACTCCCCCCCACCTAGTGATCCACATCACCACCTGCCCCCCACCTCGTGACCCACATCACCACCTCCCCCCTACCTCGTGATCCACATCACAACCTCCCCCCACATCACCACCTCGTGATCCACATCACAACCTCCCCCCACCTCGTGATCCACATCACAACCTCCCCCCTCACCTCGTGATCCACATCACAACCTCCCCCCCACTTCGTGATCCACATCACAACCTCCCCCCCACCTCGTGATCCACATCACCACTTCCCCCCCACCTCGTGACACAAACCACCACCTTCCCCCCACCCTCGTGACCCACATCAACACCTCCCCCCCACCTCGTGAACCACTTCACCACCTCCCCCCTCACCTCGTGATCCACATCACAACACCCCCCCACCTCGTGATCCACATCACCAACTCCCCCCCGACCTTGTGATCCACATCACCACCTCCCCCCCACCTCGTGATCCACATCACCACCTCCCCCCCACCTCGTGATCCACATCACAACCTCCCCCCACATCCCCACCCCCCACCTCGTGATCCACATCACAACCTCCCCCCACATCCCCACCCCCCCACCTCGTGATCCACATCACAACCTCCCCCCACATCACCACCTCGTGATCCACATCACAACCTCCCCCCCACCTCGTGATCCACATCACAACCTCCCCCCCACCTCGTGATCCACATCACAACCTCCCCCCTCACCTCGTGATCCACATCACAACCTCCCCCCCACCTCGTGATCCACATCACAACCTCCCCCCTCACCTCGTGATCCACATCACCTCCACCCCCCCACATCGTGATCCACATCACACCTCCCCCACCCACCTCGTCATCCACATCACCACCTCCCCCCCACCTCGTGACCCACACCACCACCTCCCCCCCACCTCGTGATCCACTTCACCACCTCCCGTCCCACCTCGTAATCCACATCACCACCTCCCGCCCCACCTCGTGATCCACATCACAACCTCCCCCCCACCTCGTGATCCACATCCTCACCCCCCCACCTCGTGATTCCCATCCCCCCACCTCGTGATCCACATCCCCCCCCCCACCTCGTGATCCAAATCCCAACCTCCCCCCGCATCCCCCCCTCGTGACCCACATCCCAACCTCCTCCGACATCCCCACCTCGTGATCCACATCATAACCTTAATACCCCCACCCACCCCACCACCTCGTTACCCACATCACCACCCCCCCCCCCCACCTCGTGACCCACATCACCACCTCCCCCCCACCTCGTGACCCACATCACCACCTTCCCACCACCTCGTGATCCACATCCCCACCTCCCCACCTCGTAATCCACATCACCACCTCCCGCCCCACCTCGTGATCCACATCACAATCTCCCCCCCCCACCTCGTGATCCACATCACAACCTCCCCCCCCACCTCGTGATCCACATCACAACCTCCCCCCCCCACCTCGTGATCCACATCCTCACCCCCCCCCCACCTCGTGATTCCCATCCCCCCACCTCGTGATCCACATCCCCCCTCACCTCGTGATCCACATCCCCACCTCGTGATCCACATCCCAACCTCCCCCCACATCCCCACCTCGTGATCCACATCCCAACCTCCCCCCAATACCCCACCTCGTGATCCACATCACAACCTTACCCCCCACCCACCCCCCCTCCACCTCGTGACACACATCACCACCTCCCCCCCACCTCGTGACCCACATCACCACCTCCCCCCCCCACCTCGTAACACACATCACCACCTCTCCCCCCACCTCGTGACCCACATCACCACCTCCCCCCCACCTCGTGACCCACATCACCACCTCCCCCCCACCTCGTGACCCACATCACCACCTCCCCCCCACCTCGAGACCCACATCACCACCTCCCCCCCACCTCATGACCCACATCACCACCTCAGCCCAAACTCGTGACCCACATCACCACCTCCCCCCCACCTCGTGACCCACATCACCACCTCCCCCCCACCTCGTGACCCACATCACCACCTCCCCCCCACCTCGTGACCCACATCACCACCTCCCCCCCACCTCGTGATCCACATCCCACCCCCCCCACCTCGTGATCCACATCACAACCTCCCCCCACATCCCCACCCCCCCACCTCGTGATCCACATCACAACCTCCCCCCACATCCCCACCCCCCCACCTCGTGATCCACACCACAACCTCCCCCCCACCTCGTGATCCACATCACCACATCCCCCCGCCTCCTGACACAAACCACCACCTCCTCCCCACTTTGTGACCCACATCACCTCCCCCTCCCCACATCGTGACCCACCTCACCTCCCCCCCCACATCGTGATCCACATCACACCTCCCCCACCCACCTCGTGATCCACATCACCACCTCCCCCCCACCTCGTGATCCACATCACCACCTCCCGCCCCACCTCGTGATCCACATCACAACCTCCCCCCCAATTCGTGATCCACATCCCCCCCCCCACCTCGTGATCCACATCACCAACTCCCCCCCCACCTCGTGATCCACATCACCAACTCCCCCCCACCTAGTGATCCACATCACCACCTGCCCCCCACCTCGTGACCCACATCACCACCTCCCCCTTACCTCGTGACCCACAAAACCACCTCCCCCCCACTTCGTGACCCACATCACCACCTCCCCAACACCTCGTGACCCACATCACCACCTACCCCCCCCCACCTCGTGACCCACATCACCACCTCCCCCCACCCCACCACCTCCCCCCCACCTCGTGACCCACATCAACACCTCCCCCCCCACCTCGTGACCCACATCACCACCTCCCCCCCACCTCGTGACCCACATCACCACCTCCCCCCTCACCTCGTGATCCACATCACAACTCCCCCCCCACCTCGTGATCCACATCACCAACTCCCCCCCGACCTTGTGATCCACATCACCCAATCCCCCCCACCTCGTGATCCACATCACAACCTCCCCCCACATCCCCACCCCCCCACCTCGTGATCCACATCACAACCTCCCCCCACATCCCCACCCCCCCACCTCGTGATCCACATCACAACCTCCCCCCACATCACCACCTCGTGATCCACATCACAACCTCCCCCCACCTCGTGATCCACATCACAACCTCCCCCCTCACCTCGTGATCCACATCACAACCTCCCCCCACTTCGTGATCCACATCACAACCTCCCCCCACCTCGTGATCCACATCACCACTTCCCCCCCACCTCGTGACACAAACCACCACCTCCCCCCCACCTCGTGACCCACATCAACACCTCCCCCCCCACCTCGTGACCCACATCACCACCTCCCCCCTCACCTCGTGATCCACATCACAACTCCCCCCCACCTCGTGATCAACATCACCACCTCCCCCCCACCTCGTGATCCACATCACCACCTCCCCCCCACCTCGTGATCCGCATCACAAACTCCCCCCACATCCCCACCCCCCCACCTCGTGATCCACATCACAACCTCCCCCCACATCCCCACCTCGTGATCCACATCACAACCTCCCCCCACATCACCACCTCGTGATCCACATCACAACCTCCCCCCCACCTCGTGATCCACATCACAACCTCCCCCCTCACCTCGTGATCCACATCACAACCTCCCCCCCACCTCGTGATCCACATCACAACCTCCCCCCCACCTCGTGACCCACATCACCTCCCCCCCCACATCGTGACCCACATCACCTCCACCCCCCACATCGTGATCCACATCACACCTCCCCCACCCACCTCGTGATCCACATCACCACCTCCCCCCCACCTCGTGACCCACTTCACCACCTCCCCCCTCACCTCGTGATCCACATCACAACACCCCCCCACCTCGTGATCCACATCACCAACTCCCCCCCGACCTTGTGATCCACATCACCACCTCCCCCCCACCTCGTGATCCACATCACCACCTCCCCCCCACCTCGTGATCCACATCACAACCTCCCCCCACATCCCCACCCCCCCACCTCGTGATCCACATCACAACCTCCCCCCACATCCCCACCCCCCCACCTCGTGATCCACATCACAACCTCCCCCCACATCACCACCTCGTGATCCACATCACAACCTCCCCCCCACCTCGTGATCCACATCACAACCTCCCCCCACCTCGTGATCCACATCACAACCTCCCCCCTCACCTCGTGATCCACATCACAACCTCCCCCCCACCTCGTGATCCACATCACAACCTCCCCCCTCACCTCGTGATCCACATCACCTCCACCCCCCCACATCGTGATCCACATCACACCTCCCCCACCCACCTCGTCATCCACATCACCACCTCCCCCCCACCTCGTGACCCACACCACCACCTCCCCCCCACCTCGTGATCCACTTCACCACCTCCCGCCCCACCTCGTAATCCACATCACCACCTCCCGCCCCACCTCGTGATCCACATCACAACCTCCCCCCCACCTCGTGATCCACATCCTCACCCCCCCACCTCGTGATTCCCATCCCCCCACCTCGTGATCCACATCCCCCCCCACCTCGTGATCCAAATCCCAACCTCCCCCCGCATCCCCCCCTCGTGACCCACATCCCAACCTCCTCCGACATCCCCACCTCGTGATCCACATCATAACCTTAATACCCCCACCCACCCCACCACCTCGTTACCCACATCACCACCCCCCCCCCCCACCTCGTGACCCACATCACCACCTCCCCCCCCACCTCGTGACCCACATCACCACCTTCCCACCACCTCGTGATCCACATCCCCACCTCCCCACCTCGTAATCCACATCACCACCTCCCGCCCCACCTCGTGATCCACATCACAACCTCCCCCCCCACCTCGTGATCCACATCACAACCTCCCCCCCCACCTCGTGATCCACATCCTCACCCCCCCCACCTCGTGATTCCCATCCCCCCACCTCGTGATCCACATCCCCCCCCACCTCGTGATCCACATCCCCACCTCGTGATCCACATCCCAACGTCCCCCCACATCCCCACCTCGTGTGATCCACATCCCAACCTCCCCCCAATACCCCACCTCGTGATCCACATCACAACCTTACCCCCCACCCACCCCCCCTCCACCTCGTGACCCACATCACCACCTCCCCCCCACCTCGTGACCCACATCACCACCTCCCCCCCCCACCTCGTGACCCACATCACCACCTCCCCCCCCCACCTCGTGACACACATCACCACCTCTCCCCCCACCTCGTGACCCACATCACCACCTCCCCCCCCACCTCGTGACCCACATTACCACCTCCCCCCCACCTCGTGACCCACATCACCACCTCCCCCCCACCTCGAGACCCACATCACCACCTCCCCCCCACCTCATGACCCACATCACCACCTCAGCCCAAACTCGTGACCCACATCACCACCTCAGCCCAAACTCGTGACCCACATCACCACCTCCCCCCCACCTCGTGACCCACATCACCACCTCCCCCCCACCTCGTGACCCACATCACCACCTCCCCCCCACCTCGTGACCCACATCACCACCTCCCCCCCACCTCGTGACCCACATCACCACCTCCCCCCCACCTCGTGATCCACATCCCACCCCCCCCACCTCGTGATCCACATCACAACCTCCCAACACATCCCCACCCCCCCACCTCGTGATCCACATCACAACCTCCCCCCACATCCCCACCCCCCCACCTCGTGATCCACACCACAACCTCCCCCCCACCTCGTGATCCACATCACAACCTCCCCCCCACCTCGTGATCCACATCACAACCTCACCCCTCACCTCGTGATCCACATCACAACCTCCCCCCCACCTCGTGATCCACATCACAACCTCCCCCCCACCTCGTGATCCACATCACCACATCCCCCCGCCTCCTGACACAAACCACCACCTCCTCCCCACTTTGTGACCCACATCACCTCCCCCCCCCCACATCGTGACCCACCTCACCTCCCCCCCCCACATCGTGATCCACATCACACCTCCCCCACCCACCTCGTGATCCACATCACCACCTCCCGCCCCACCTCGTGATCCACATCACAACCTCCCCCCCAATTCGTGATCCACATCCCCCCCCCACCTCGTGATCCACATCACCAACTCCCCCCCCACCTCGTGATCCACATCACCAACTCCACCCCACCTAGTGATCCACATCACCACCTGCCCCCCACCTCGTGACCCACATCACCACCTCCCCCTTACCTCGTGACCCACAAAACCACCTCCCCCCCACTTCGTGACCCACATCACCACCTATCACCACCTCCCCAACACCTCGTGACCCACATCACCACCTACCCCCCCCACCTCGTGACCCACATCACCACCTCCCCCCACCCCACCACCTCCCCCCCACCTCGTGACCCACATCAACACCTCCCCCCCCCACCTCGTGACCCACATCACCACCTCCCCCCACACTCGTGACCCACATCACCACCTCCCCCCTCACCTCGTGATCCACATCACAACTCCCCCCCCACCTCGTGATCCACATCACCAACTCCCCCCCGACCTTGTGATCCACATCACCCCCCTCCCCCCCACCTCGTGATCCACATCACAACCTCCCCCCACATCCCCACCCCCCCACCTCGTGATCCACATCACAACCTCCCCCCACATCACCACCTCGTGATCCACATCACAACCTCCCCCACCTCGTGATCCACATCACAACCTCCCCCCTCACCTCGTGATCCACATCACAACCTCCCCCCTCACCTCGTGATCCACATCACAACCTCCCCCCACTTCGTGATCCACATCACCACTTCCCCCCCACCTCGTGACACAAACCACCACCTCCCACCCACCTCGTGACCCACATCAACACCTCCCCCCCCACCCTCGTGACCCACATCACCACCTCCCCCCTCACCTCGTGATCCACATCACAACTCCCCCCCCACCTCGTGATCAACATCACCAACTCCCCCCCGACCTTGTGATCCACATCACCACCTCCCCCCCCACCTCGTGATCCACATCACCACCTCCCCCCCACCTCGTGATCCACATCACCACCACCCCCCCACCTCGTGATCCGCATCACAACCTCCCCCCACATCGCCACCCCCCCCACCTCGTGATCCACATCACAACCTCCCCCCACATCCCCACCTCGTGATCCACATCACAACCTCCCCCCACATCACCACCTCGTGATCAACATCACAACCTCCCCCCCACCTCGTGATCCACATCACAACCTCCCCCCTCACCTCGTGACCCACATCACCTCCCCCCCCACATCGTGACCCACATCACCTCCACCCCCCACATCGTGATCCACATCACACCTCCCCCACCCACCTCGTGATCCACATCACCACCTCCCCCCCACCTCGTGACCCACACCACCACCTCCCCACCACCTCGTGATCCACTTCACCACCCTCCCGCCCCACCTCGTAATCCACATCACCACCTCCCCCCCACCTCGTGATCCACATCACAACCTCCCCCCCACCTCGTGATCCACATCCTCACCCCCCCACCTCGTGATTCCCATCCCCCACCTCGTGATCCACATCCCCCCCACCCCGTGATCCAAATCCCAACCTCCCCCCGCATCCCCCCCTCGTGACCCACATCCCAACCTCCCCCCACATCCCCACCTCGTGATCCAAATCATAACCTTAATACCCCCACCCACCCCACCACCTCGTTACCCACATCACCAACCCCCCCCCCACCTCGTGACCCACATCACCACCTCCCCCCCACCTCGTGACCCACATCACCACCTCCCCACCACCTTGCGATCCACATCCCCACCTCCCCACCTAGTAATCCACATCACCACCTCCCGCCCCACCTCGTGATCAACATCAAAACCTCCCCCCCCCACCTCGTGATCCACATCACAACCTCCCCCCCCCCACATCGTGATCCACATCACACCTCCCCCACCCACCTCGTGATCCACATCACCACCTCTCCCCCCACCTCGTGATCCACATCACCACCTCCCCGCCCCACCTCGTGATCCACATCACAACCTCCCCCGCCAATTCATGATCCACATCCTCCCCCGCCACCTCGTGATCCACATCACCAACTCCCCCCCCACCTCGTGATCCACATCACCAACTCCCCCCCACCTAGTGATCCACATCACCACCTGCCCCCCACCTCGTGACCCACATCACCACCTCCCCCCTACCTCGTGACCCACAAAACCACCTCCCCCCCACTTCGTGACCCACATCACCACCTCCCCAACACCTCGTGACCCACATCACCACCTCCCCCCCCACCTCGTGACCCACATCACCACCTCCCCCCCCACCTCGTGACCCACATCACCACCTCCCCCCCACCTCGTGACCCACATCACCACCTCCCCCCCACCTTGTGACCCACATCAACACCTCCCCCCCCCCACCTCGTGACCCACATCACCACCTCCCCCCCCACTCGTGACCCACATCACCACCTCCCCCCTCACCTCGTGATCCACATCACAACTCCCCCCCACCTCGTGATCCACATCACCAACTCCCCCCCCGACCGTGTGATCCACATTACCCCCTCCACCCCACCTCGTGATCCACATCACAACCTCCCCCCACATCCCCACCCCCCCACCTCGTGATCCACATCACAACCTCCCCCACATCCCCTACCCCCCCACCTCGTGATCCACATCACAACCTCCCCCCACATCACCACCTCGTGATCCACATCACAACCTCCCCCCACCTCGTGATCCACATCACAACCTCCCCCCTCACCTCGTGATCCACATCACAACCTCCCCCCCACTTCGTGATCCACATCACAACCTCCCCCCCACCTCGTGATCCACATCACCACTTCCCCCCCCACCTCGTGACACAAACCACCACCTCCCCCCCACCTCGTGACCCACATCAACACCTCCCCCCCCACCTCGTGACCCACATCACCACCTCCCCCCTCACCTCGTGATCCACATCACAACTCCCCCCCACCTCGTGATCCACATCACCAACTCCCCCCCGACCTTGTGATCCACATCACCACCTCCCCCCCACCTCGTGATCACATCACCACCTCCCCCCCACCTCGTGATCCACATCACAACCTCCCCCACATCCCCACCCCCCCACCTCGTGATCCACATCACAACCTCCCCCCACATCCCCACCTCGTGATCCACATCACACCTCCCCCACCCACCTCGTGATCCACATCACCACCTCCCCCCACCTCGTGACCCACACCACCAACTCCCCACCACCTCGTGATCCCACTTCACCACCTCCCGCCCCACCTCGTAATCCACATCACCACCTCCCGCCCAAACTCGTGATCCACATCACAACCTCCCCCCACACCTCGTGATCCACATCACAACCTCCCCCCCACCTCGTGATCCACATCCTCACCCCCCCACCTCGTGATTCCCATCCCCCCACCTCGTGATCCACATCCCCCCCCACCTCGTGATCCAAATACCAACCTCCCCCCGCATCCCCCCCTCGTGACCCACATCCCAACCCTCCCCCGACATCCCCACCCTCGTGATCCACATCATAACCTTAATACCCCCACCCACCCCACCACCTTGTTACCCACATCACCACCCCCCCCACCTCGTGACCCACATCACCACTTCCCCCCCCACCTCGTGACCCACATCACCACCTTCCCACCACCTCGTGATCCACATCCCCACCTCCCCACCTCGTAATCCCACATCACCACCTCCCGCCCCACCTCGTGATCCACATCCCAACCTCCCCCCACATCCCCACCTCGTGATCCACATCATAACCTTAATACCCACACCCACCCCACCACCTCGTTACCCACATCACCACCCCCCCCACCTCGTGACCCACATCACCACCTCCCCACCACCTCGTCATCCACATCCCCACCTCCCCACCTAGTAATCCACATCACAACCTCCCCCCCCACCTCGTGATCCACATCACAACCTCCCCCCCCACCTCGTGATCCACATCCTCACCCCCCCACCTCGTGATTCCCATCCTCCCACCTCGTGATTCCCATCCCCCCACCTCGTGATTCCCATCCCCCCACCTCGTGATCCACATCCCAACCTCCCCCCACATCCCCACCTCGTGATCCACATCCCAACCTCCCCACCTCATGATCCACATCCCAACCTCCCCCCCAATACCCCACCTCGTGATCCACATCACAACCCTTACCCCCCACCCACCCCCCCTCCACCTCGTGGACCCACATCACCACCTCCCCCCCACCTCGTGACCCACATCACCACCTCCCCCCCCCACCTCGTGACACACATCACCACCTCTCCCCCCCACCTCGTGACCCACATCCACCACCCCCCCCCACCTCGTGACCCACATCACCCACCTCCCCAACACCTCGTGACCCCACATCACCACCTCCCCCCCACCTCGAGACCCACATCACCACCTCCCCCCACCTCGTGACCCACATCACCACCTCCCCCCCACCTCGTGACCCACATCACCACCTCTCCCCCCACCTCGTGACCCACATCACCACCTCCCCCCCACCTCGTGACACACATCACCACCTCCCCCCCCACCTCGTGACCCCACATCACCACCTCCCCCCCACCTCGTGACCCACATCACCACCTCTCCCCCCACCTCGTGACACACATCACCACCTCTCCCCCCACCTCGTGACCCACATAACCACCTCCCCCCCCACCTCGTGACCCACATCCACCACCTCCCCCCCCCCACCAAACCCACATCACCTCACCACCTCCCCCACCTCGAGACCCACATCACACCATCCCCCCCCACCTCGATGACCCACATCACCCCCTCCGTCCAAACTCGTGACCCACATCACCACCTCCCCCCCCACCTCGTGACCCACATCACCACCTCCCACCCACCTCGTGACCCACATCACCACCTCCCCCCCACCTCGTGATCCACATCACCACCTCCCCCCACCTCGTGATCCACATCACCACCCCCCCACACCTCGTGATCCACATCACAACTCCCCCCCCACCTCGTGATCCACATCACCAACTCCCCCCCGACCTCGTGATCCACATCACCACTCCCCCCACCTGTCGTAATCCACATCACCCCAACTCTCCCCCACATCCCCACATCCCACCCCCCACCTCGTGATCCACATCACAACCTCCCCCCACATCCCCACCCCCCCACCTCGTGATCCACATCACAACCTCCCCCCCACCTCGTGATCCCACATCACAACCTCACCCCCTCACCTCGTGATCCACATCACAACCTCCCCCCACTTCGTGATCCACATCACAACCTCCCTCCCCAACCTCGTGATCCACATCACAACCTCCCCCCCACCTCGTGATCCACATCACCACTTCCCCCCCCACCTCGTGACACAAACACACCCCCCCACTCGGACCACCAACCTCCCCCCCACACTCGTGACCCACATCAACACCTCTCCCCCCACCTCGTGATCCACATCACATCCCCCCCACCTTCCCCACACCCCCCCCCCCCACCTCGTGATCCACATCACAAACTCCCCCCCCGACCTTGTGATCCACATCACCACCTTCCCACCCCCCACCTCGTGATCCACATCACCACCTCCCCCCCCAACTCGTGATCCACATCACAACCTCCCCCACTCCCACCCACCCCCCACCTCGTGATCCACATCACAACCTCCCCCCACATCCCCACCCACCCACCTCGTGATCCACATCACAACCTCCCCCCACACTCACCACCTCGTGATCCACATCACAACCTCCCCCCCCACCTCGTGATCCACATCACAACCTCCCCCCTCACCTCGTGATCCACATCACAACCTCCCCCCCACCTCGTGATCCACATCACAACCTCCCCCCCCACCTCGTGACCCCACATCACCTCCCCCCCCACATCGTGACCCACATCACCTCCACCCCCCCAACATCGTGACCCACATCACCACCTCCCCCCACCTCGTGACCCACCCCCACCACCTCCCCCCCCACCTCGTGAACACCTCGTGATCCACATCACAACTACCCCCCCACCTCGTGATCCACATCACCAACTCCCCCCCGACCTTGTGATCCACATCACCACCTCCCCCCCACCTCGTGATCAACATCACCACCTCCCCCCCACCTCGTGATCCACATCCCCACCCCCCCACCTCGTGATCCACATCACAACCTCCCCCCACATCCCCACCCCCCCCACCTTGTGATCCACATCACAACCTTCCCCCACATCCCCACCTGGTGATCCACATCACCACCTCCCCCCCCACCTCGTGATCCACATCCCCACCTCCCCCCCACCTCGTGATCCACATCCCCACCCCCTCACCTCGTGATCCACATCACAACCTCCCCCCACATCACCACCTCGTGATCCACATCACAACCTCCCCCCCACCTCGTGATCCACATCACAACCTCCCCCCCCACCTCGTGACCTCGTGATCCACATCACAACCTCCCCCCCCCACCTCGTGATCCACATCACCACTTCCCCCCCCGCCTCGTGACACAAACCACCACCTCCCCCCCAGTTCGTGACCCACATCACCTCCCCCCCCACATCGTGACCCACATCACACCTCCCCCACCCACCTCGTGATCCACATCACAACCTCCCCCCCACCTCGTGATCCACATCACCACCTCCCGCCCCACCTCGTGATCCACATCACAACCTCCCCCTCACCTCGTGATCCACATCCTCAGCCCCCCACCTCGTGATTCACATCCCCCCACCTCGTGATCCACATCCCCCCCACCTCGTGATCCAAATCCCAACCTCCCCCCGCATCCCCCCCTCGTGACCCACATCCCAACCTCCCCCCACATCCCCACCTCATGATCCACATCCCAACCTCCCCCCACATCCCCACCTCGTGATCCACATCCCAACCTCCCCCCACATCCCCACCTCGTGATCCACATCACAACCTTCCCCCCCCACCCCCCTCCACCTCGTGACCCACATCACCACCTCCCCAACCTCGTGACCCACATCACCACCTTCCCCCCACCTCGTGATCCACATCACCACCTCCACCCCCACCTCGTGACCCACATCACCACCTCCCTCCCACCTCGTTACCCACATCACCACTTCTCCCCCCCACCTCCTGACCCACATCACCACCTCCCCCCCACCTCGTGACCCATATCACCACCTCCCCCCCCACCTCGTGACCCACATCACCACCTCCCCCCCACCTCGTGACCCACATCACCCCCTCCCTCCCACCTCGTGACCCACATCACCCCCTCCCCCCCACCTCATGACCCACATCGCCACCTCCCCCCCACCTCGTGATCCACATCACATCCTGCCCCCCACCTCGTGACCCACATCACCACCTCCCCCCCCACCTCGTGACCCACATCACCACCTACCCCCCCACCTCGTGACCCACATCACCACCTCCCCCCCACCTCGTGACCCACATCACCACCTCCCCCCCCACCTCGTGACCCACATCACCACCTCCCCCCCACCTCGTGACCCACATCACCACCTCCCCCCCACCTCGTGACCCACATCACCACCTCCCCCCCACCTCGTGACCCACATCACCACCTCCCCCCCCACCTTGTGACCCACATCAACACCTCCCCCCCCCACCTCGTGACCCACATCACCACCTCCCCCCCACCTCGTGACCCACATCACCACCTCCCCCCTCACCTCGTGATCCACATCACAACTCCCCCCCCACCTCGTGATCCACATCACCACCTCCCCCCCACCTCGTGACCCACATCACCACCTCCCCCCCCACCTCGTGACCCACATCACCACCTCCCCCCCCACCTCGTGACCCACATCACCACCTCCCCCCCCACCTCGTGACCCACATCACCACCTCCCCCCCCACCTCGTGACCCACATCACCACCTCCCCCCCACCTCGTGACCCACATCACCACCTCCCCCCCACCTCGTGACCCACATCACCACCTCCCCCCCCACCTCGTGACCCACATCACCACCTCCCCCCCACCTCGTGACCCACATCACCACCTCCCCCCCACCTCGTGACCCACATCACCACCTCCCCCCCACCTCGTGACCCACATCACCACCTCCCCCCCCCCCACCTCGTGACCCACATCACCACCTCCCCCCCCACCTCGTGACCCACATCACCACCTCCCCCCTCACCTCGTGATCCACATCACAACTCCCCCCCACCTCGTGATCCACATCACCAACTCCCCCCCGACCTTGTGATCCACATCACCCCTCCCCCCACCTCGTAATCCACATCACAACCTCCCCCCACATCCCCACCCCCCCACCTCGTGATCCACATCACAACCTCCCCCCACATCCCCACCCCCCCACCTCGTGATCCACATCACAACCTCCCCCCACATCACCACCTCGTGATCCACATCACAACCTCCCCCCACCTCGTGATCCACATCACAACCTCCCCCCTCACCTCGTGATCCACATCACAACCTCCCCCCCACTTCGTGATCCACATCACAACCTCCCCCCCACCTCGTGACACAAACCAACACCTCCCCCCCACCTCGTGACCCACATCAACACCTCCCCCCCCCACCTCGTGACCCACATCACCACCTCCCCCCCTCACCTCGTGATCCACATCACAACTCCCCCCCCACCTCGTGATCCACATCACAAACTCCCCCCCCGACCTTGTGATCCACATCACCACCTCCCCCCCCACCTCGTGATCAACATCACCACCTCCCCCCCCACCTCGTGATCCACATCACAACCTCCCCCCACATCCCCACCCACCCACCTCGTGATCCACATCACAACCTCCCCCCACATCACCACCTCGTGATCCACATCACAACCTCCCCCCCACCTCGTGATCCACGTCACAACCTCCCCCCTCACCTCGTGATCCACATCACAACCTCCCCCCCTCACCTCATGATCCACATCACAACCTCCCCCCCACCTCGTGATCCACATCACAACCTCCCCCCCACCTCGTGACCCACATCACCTCCACCCCCCCCACATCACCACCTCCCCCCACCTCGTGACCCACCCCCACCACCTCCCCCCCCACCTCGTGACCCACATCACCACCTCCCCCCCACCTCGTGACCCACATCACCACCTCCCCCCCCCCCCACCTCGTGACCCACATCACCACCTCCCCCCCCACCTCGTGACCCACATCACCACCTCCCCCCTCACCTCGTGATCCACATCACAACTCCCCCCCACCTCGTGATCCACATCACCAACTCCCCCCCGACCTTGTGATCCACATCACCCCTCCCCCCACCTCGTAATCCACATCACAACCTCCCCCCACATCCCCACCCCCCCACCTCGTGATCCACATCACAACCTCCCCCCACATCCCCACCCCCCCACCTCGTGATCCACATCACAACCTCCCCCCACATCACCACCTCGTGATCCACATCACAACCTCCCCCCACCTCGTGATCCACATCACAACCTCCCCCCTCACCTCGTGATCCACATCACAACCTCCCCCCCACTTCGTGATCCACATCACAACCTCCCCCCCACCTCGTGACACAAACCAACACCTCCCCCCCACCTCGTGACCCACATCAACACCTCCCCCCCCACCTCGTGACCCACATCACCACCTCCCCCCCTCACCTCGTGATCCACATCACAACTCCCCCCCCCACCTCGT